>NC_081205.1:12146107-12238607 GCF_902713425.1 Acipenser ruthenus | reverse complement strand
ACTACTTTTTATAAAGCATGTTATTGTGAAGCATGTTTACTGACGTGCACCTTTTGTTTTTGTGTAGATCGCCTCACCATTACCTACTGTCGAAGCAGTGGCCCTGGAGGCCAGAATGTTAATAAAGGTATGGAAATGGAAGTCTTTGTTAAAATATTCACAAGCATGTTTAATGTACAGGGTGATCAGGAGCACTGTTGTGGGGAAGCATTCTCCACGGAGTTAACTAGACAGGCAACAACATCACAGGTTACAGAGAGTCAGCTACTGTTGTGTTATAGTACATTTTTCACATTTTGTTCTAGTAAACACACAAGCTGAAGTCCGGTTCCACATACAAACAGCTGATTGGATTCCTGAAGATGTGCGACAAAAGATTATTTCTCAGGTAACATCAATACTAAGATTACATATTCACTGGAGCTGACTGCTAATAACATTGAAGAAATGTGAAAGTTAACTAACAGCTGGTGTGTAAAGGGTAAATATTTTAACTTCTAACTGAAATGAAAGCTTAACAAAAAACACCTCAATGAATCTGTGCTATACGATGAAAACATTAATAAAATCAGACATTGGTCTAATTAGTTTGTTATAAGGCTATGATTTTGATGCAGTACTTTTTAGTTCGTTTTACTGGCAAGGTGCGGCAAAAAAACAAGAATTCACGGAAAGTTGTCCAAATGTAGGTTTAGCTACATCAACATACACAAGAGCTTTTAAATAGTACACCAGAACCAATAATATAAAGACTTGCTTTTGACTGCTGGCAAGTTTAAATGTTACTTTAGAGTACAAAACTTTACCGTCCAGACTTCAGACTCCGACATCATTTCTGGTCAGAGTCGAGGGTCTCAGTGCGACAAATGTTTGAAATTCTCCCTTTCGGGTTCCCTGTTGGTTGAGAGGACGGATGTACCAACGATGTCGCTTTTAAAACCTCTCGATAAGAGGTACAAACTCAGCACATTTACTTTAAATGTAAATGTATCCAATTTTGCGAATGCAATCTGTATTTAAAGTGTGAACAACAGCTGTGACCACTTTGCGCAGTCAAAAGTGCTGCGACACGACGCGTCCCGTACAGCAAATAGTGAAGCTGCACAGCTTGTAGTTGATTCACCTGCGATAGAAGGAATCTACGTAAGGAATTGATCATTTGACATATACTGGACTATACATTAGGTACATTTCTAACGAGATCACACTGATGTAGAACATATTTCTATATTTAAGTTAAATTATTTTCCTTACCACACTAAAGGAAAAGAGCCTATATCACTTTTTAAAACGCAGAAACATGTACACTGACTTACATTGTATTATTTGATCTGAAATACAAGTTACACAATTAATGAATAAAATAAAAAATAAATAAAACGACCACGAAGGGACTCGAACCCTCAATCTTCTGATTCGAAGTCAGACGCCTTATCCATTAGGCCACGCGGTCTTTCACCAAAAGAGAGCGTTTACGTAAATACTTTCATCTATAATTAGCGTAGTTTGTACTACAGTATCAACGAAATATTTTTTCATAACAAAGCAAACAAGTACAGAACTACCACAGTCCCAAAGAGGTACGGAATTAAAAAAGCAGCCAGTAGCCCCGCCCATACCCTAAAGCTATGTGCTTACCCAATTGGCGCTGCCTCTTGTCTGTTATTTTCCTATTGCTGAGTGATGCCCCGCCCCTCGTACTCAGGGCACAAATGGAATTGACTGACGCTTCTGTGAAGTAATGGTTTTATAAACAATACATACCGGTATGTGATTGTTAATATGAAATATATATAAAAGCGGCTGAAATACAAACTGACAAAAAAAATCTAGCAGAGGATGGTTTCGATCCATCGACCTCTGGGTTATGGGCCCAGCACGCTTCCGCTGCGCCACTCTGCTTTTGCTCATTTGTCAAATGTTTAATAAGATACTGTTAAATTAATTAATATAATGGACTACTATTTAATCATAGCGGTTAACGTTACTTTAGGGTGGTAAGGTTAAATTGCCTTTACCAGACACCGTGTTTAAATGGTTACTGACGCTAACCATGTTGAAATATATGTTTATTTATTTTGATGAATAATAGCTGAAGAGAGGGGAAACGTCTGGAAAGTTTTTTATAAAACAGTCGTGAGAAAAAAAAACATACACGTTACACCCCAGATGGGACTCGAACCCACAATCCCTGGCTTAGGAGGCCAGTGCCTTATCCATTAGGCCACTGGGGCTCCTAAAGAAAATGCCGTTCTTGCTCATATTTGTGTGCCTGACTATCGATAAATACAGAATGGAAGGTAAACCAAAAAAAAATTATTAACGCTTTACCTTTTTACCTGTACTGTACTCTGCAAGTTTTTACGGTCACCTTGGATTTTTTAGTACAGGTTGCAAAAGCAGACAAAAGCAAATAAAAGTATTTCTGAGGGTTTTATACTTTAGATTTTATGGCTAAAAGGTGCCATCCCACAACTTTGCAGTGAATTTCTCAGCATTTATTATGATAGAAACGTCAGTTCGACGAAACACTTTTTAATAACTTAAGAATAATAATGCACTGAAACGAAGGTCCCACCGAGATTTGAACTCGGATCGCTGGATTCAGAGTCCAGAGAGCTAACCATTACACCATGGAACCCATATTCACGCCTTGGCCACGTAACTTTAATAAATACATCATTTTATTATTATTCTCTGTGTGTGTGTGTGTGTGTGTAAGCGTTTCTACTGCGATTGTTTTAATTAGCACTAATCTTGGACTACCTTTCCCAGGGTAACATTACACAGTCCAAGATTGGTTTTAATCGGGCTGTGAAAGCAACCGAATATGTTTACAATGACTTGGATCCGGGAATCCAGAGCTTTAAAAACTGTAATAAGTCCAGACTAGTTTGGAAAAGCTTGTCTTCGTTCAGACTGTATCACAATCCCCCATCCTTCACTGCTATGACATAATAGTGTTGCATTGAATTACTACTTTTTATAAAGCATGTTATTGTGAAGCATGTTTACTGACGTGCACCTTTTGTTTTTGTGTAGATCGCCTCACCATTACCTAATGTCGAAGCAGTGGCCCTGGGGGCCAGAATGTTAATAAAGGTATGGAAATGGAAGTCTTTGTTAAAATATTCACAAGCATGTTTAATGTACACGGTGATCAGGAGCACTGTTGTGGGGAAGCATTCTCCACAGAGTTAACTAGACAGGCAACAACATCACAGGTTATAGAGAGTCAGCTACTGTTGTGTTCTAGTACATTTTTCACATTTTGTTCTAGTAAACACACAAGCTGAAGTCCGGTTCCACATACAAACAGCTGATTGGATTCCTGAAGATGTGCGACAAAAGATTATTTCTCAGGTAACATCAATACTAAGATTACATATTCACTGGAGCTGACTGCTAATAACATTGAAGAAATGTGAAAGTTAACTAACAGCTGGCGTGTAAAGGGTAAATATTGTAACTTGTAACTGAAATGAAAGCTTAACAAGAAACACCTCTATGAATCTGTGCTATACGATGAAAACATGAATAAAATCAGACATTGGTCTAATTAGTTTGTTATAAGGCTATGATTTTGATGCAGTACTTTTTAGTTCATTTTACTGGCAAGGTGCGGCAAAAAAACAAGAATTCACGGAAAGTTGTCCAAATGTAGGTTTAGCTACATCAACATACACAAGAGCATTTAAATAGTACACCAGAACCAATAATATAAAGACTTGCTTTTGACTGCTGGCAAGTTTAAATGTTACTTTAGAGTGAACCAGGATTTCGAGTTTTCCACGATTCGGAAATAGAATGTTGTAAAAAGAGCCTCTAAGTTGGAAAACTTCTGTTCTCCGATGCATTGTTGTTCTTTCTTTACAGAAAACAGCTCTCACAATTGTTTTTCTTTTAGCTGTCACCCATTTACATACTTGCTCGCTCAGTTATCTCATTCGCTGACCTACACAGATTAGTATTTTCAGTACATTTTTTAACGGAAATAAAGGAAGCGCCTCATCAAATGTGTTTCACATCTATTTTCAGGCGTCCAAGACTACATTCAAATTCACGATTTTCAGGATTTCCATGACCTCTGTGACAAAATCGTAGCCTTAGTTTTACTTACAAAAAAATACCACGAATTGCATACATCAGGGGATAGCAGCGTGACATAGTACACAGCTGCGTGACACTGGGACATTTACAAAATTGAGGAGGTGTGTATACTTTTTTTTTGTAAGTAAATAAATATCAGGGACTTTAATATGTTCTACTGTTTTGAGCACTACATGTAATAGGTCAGGCCTCAGAACTGGCTGTTAAAACCCTGTTAGTTATGTTTTTATTGATTTATTTTGCATCTCAGCATACAAACCGAATAAACAGAAGTGGGGAGCTGATCGTCACCTCGGAAGTGAGCCGGTACCAGATGCGCAATCTGTCTGACTGTTTGCAGAAGATCCGAGACATGATCGCTGCTGCCAGCGTGAAACACAGGCAGCCTTCCCAAGAAGACGTGGCTCTCCGACGCTACAGGTAATCTTCCTGTGACACCAGGATCTGATCAGGGCTGCCAAGAGCTCATTTAAAACTGGGAGCATTACCTTGTACCACGACACAGCAATGCACTAGCCCTCAATTATACTATTTCAGATGCTGATCCTTCCCGTAGCAAACAATCTAACCGCACTCTGCTCTAAGAGGGTTGTGATATTGGCGTCACTTCTTGGATTTTGGATGATAACAGATATTAGCTTCATGCTCATTTTCCCATATCCAGTTGTCTTCATGTTTACAAACTATTTGATCAGAGATGCCGTAACCTTACAATTTGCCTCCAGAGCAAATTAACATTGTTTCTCTTTTCAGGATAGACAAAATGAACCGAGAACGCCTGCAGCAAAAGAAAATGCACACTGCAGTGAAGCGAAGCCGACGCGAGGAGTTTGATTGAAGGTGATGCCAGGATATGAAGGCTGGCTGCATTGAAGCAATCTGTAAAGAATAAATGAATGACTTGTACAAAGTGTTGTTTGCTCCTCGTTTATTTTAATTTGTCGGCTGGTTTTGCTGGGTTGGGTAATTGGAAGTTATGAATAGTTTTCTAAATAGTTACTCGGATGTACCACATGTGTAAGAGTTGATCAGTTGAAAGAGGCATGATCAGTATGACTCTAAAATACTGGCTGGCACAGTGGACTGTAAATTAACATCTTAAACTACATCTGCACATTGCTGTGTGTTTACAATGGTTGTGGTGTTGGAAAGTTAGGTTACTTGTTTGCTGAGCAGTGTCAAAGTAGCCTCCTGACATGGTAATGGTAAACTGAGTGCGTGTTTCACATTTTTTTAATGCGTACAAAAGGCAGATAAGCAGCTTCTCTGGACCGCTGGTTTTTGTTCTCAAAGGGATTTATTTTAGCAAAGGGAAATTGGAAGTGTATACTAAACCTCAACCACGCCTTCACCAATACCTAAGATTACCATATAACTCCATGTGCAGCGGGACAGTTCAGGCTTTTCACCTCGCACCCACTGCAATCTGCTCCCTGTCTCGAGTATCTGTCGCAGCAGGACTACACTTACTAGAAAACGTTGGGATGTGAGGTCAAAAGCCTCAAGTTTAGACAATTTAACAACAAAAAAGCTGTCGTGCTTGCAATTATGACAGCGCAATAACTTTTAAAACAAGTAAGAACTTAATAGAAAAGAAAATGTCAATGTATGTTGAGATATGTTTATGTAGTTATTTTCTGTTAAATATTCCGTTTTATATATCTGGAATGTTCTCCCAAATACAAACTGCTGTTTGTTTAAAACATTCCCACAATTATGTCAATAAATCAATCAGTACACAAACTGGATGCATTTAAGGTGGCAAATAAATGGCTTCACAGATTTACACTAATTTTGAATTAATCTACGTAAGGAATTGATCATTTGACATATACTGGACTATACATTAGGTACATTTCTAACGGGATCACACTGATGTAGAACATATTTCTATATTTAAGTTAAATTATTTTCCTTACCACACTAAAGGAAAAAGAGTTTATATCACTTTTTAAAACGCAGAAACATGTACACTGACTTACATTGTATTATTTGATCTGAAATACAAGTTACACAATTAATAAATAAAATCTAAAATAAAAACCCGACCACGAAGGGACTCGAACCCTCAATCTTCTGATTCGAAGTCAGACGCCTTATCCATTAGGCCACGCGGTCTATTTTTTCATAATATAGCAAACAAGTACAGCACTACCACAGTCCTAAAGAGGTACGGAATTAAAAAACAGCCAGTAGCCCCGCCCATACCCTAAAGCTATGTGCTTACCCAATTGGCGCTGCCTCTTGTCTGTTATTTTCCTATTGCTGAGTGATGCCCCGCCCCTCGTACTCAGGGCACAAATGGAATTGACTGACGCTTCTGTGAAGTAATGGTTTTATAAACAATACATACCGGTATGTGATTGTTAATATGAAATATATATAAAAGCGGCTGAAATATAAACTGACAAAAAAATCTAGCAGAGGATGGTTTCGATCCATCGACCTCTGGGTTATGGGCCCAGCACGCTTCCGCTGCGCCACTCTGCTTTTGCGCATGAATTAAATGTTTAATAAGATACTGTTAAATTAATTAATATAATGGACTATTTGTTACTATTTAATCATTGCGGTTAACGTTACTTTAGGGTGGTAAAGTTAAATTACCTTTACCAGACACCGTGTTTAAATGGTTACTGACGCTAACCATGTTGAAATATATGTTTATTCATTTTTATGAATAATAGCTGAAGAGAGGGGAAACGTCTGGAAAGTTTATTATAAAACAGTCATGAGAAAAAAACATACACGTTACACCCCAGATGGGACTCGAACCCACAATCCCTGGCTTAGGAGGCCAGTGCCTTATCCATTAGGCCACTGGGGCTCCTAAAGAAAATGCCGTTCTTGCTCATATTAGTGTGCCTGACTATCGCTAAATACAGAATGAAAGGTAACCCCCCCAAAAAAATTATTAACGCTTTACCTTTTTACCTGTACTGTACTCTGCAAGCTTTTTACGGTCACCTCGGATTTTTCAGTACAGGTTGCGAAAGCAGACAAAAGCAAATAAAAGTATTTCTGAGGGTTTTATACTTTAGGTTTTATGGCTAAAAGGTGCCATCCCACAACTTTGCAGTGAATTTCTCAGCATTTATTATGATAGAAACGTCAGTTCGATGAAACACTTTTTAATAACTTAAAAATAATAACACTATGTAACACAATTTTTGTTCCTGGGTAGTAAGTGTTATTTCCTAATTGCTTATCCCTCAAAAGTATATAAAATTGCTATTATTCTCCACAAACTTTGCTTTTGTGACCAGGACAGTGATATTTTGAAATGTACCTATTTCCAATGAGAAAACGGGCGAATTTGTGTCTTTTCGTTCACATAAAGTCAGAAAAAAACAACATATGAATCCAAATTAACATGTATTTATACTAAAGTAATACAAAAATGACTACAAAAGATTTAGAAGCGAGTAGTTTTTCGAGATTTACGATTATACTGTAAATCACTTTCACGAATCAGCCCCCAAATGTTGTCTCCCATCATGTTCTCGTAATATTGTCCTTGGTAGTGGCGTTCAAAGTCCAGTATATCCTGGTGGAAGCGCTCGCCTTGCTCCTCCGAGTACACTCCCATGTTCTCCTTGAATTTATCAAGATGAGCATCAAGGATATGGACTTTGAGGGACATCCTACAGCCCATTGTGCCGTAGTTCTTCACCAGAGTCTCAACCAGCTCCACATAGTTTTCGGCCTTGTGATTGCCCAGGAAGCCCCGAACCACTGCGACAAAGCTGTTCCAAGCCGCTTTCTCCTTACTAGTGAGCTTCTTGGGGAATTCATTGCACTCCAGGATCTTCTTTATCTGTGGTCCGACGAAGACACTGGCTTTGACCTTTGCCTCAGACAGCTTAGGGAAGAAGTCTTGAAGGTACTTGAAGGCTGCTGACTCCTTATCTAGAGCTCTGACAAATTGTTTCATAAGGCCCAATTTGATGTGCATTGGTGGCATCAGCACCTTCCGGGGGTCCGCCAGTGGCTCCCACTTGACATTGTTCCTCGCCACAGAGAACTCGGTCCGCTGTGGCCAGTCCCGCCTGTGGTAGTGCGCCTTGGTGTCCCTGCTGTCCCAAAGGCAAAGATAGCAGGGAAACTTGGTAAAACCGCCTTGGAGACCCATCAGGAATGCCACCATTTTGAAGTCTCCTATGACCTTGATGCCATCTCAGAAAAATGCAGATATGTATCCACTTAGGCAGCTGGAACTAAACTGAACTGGTGGGCTTAAGGCCCCTGTAAGTTCTAGAAAGTTCTAGAAGTTACTCCAAATTTACTCAGCACTGAATCTATCTGGAATGTTCTGGAAAATAGGTAAATTTCAAAATATCACTATCCTGGTCAGAAAAACAAAGTTTGTGGGGAATAATAGCCATTTTCTATACTTTTGAGGCATAAGCAATTTGGAAATAACATTTACTACCCAGGAACCAAAAAAAAAAAAAAATTGTTACACGGTGTAATGCTAAAACGAAGGTCCCACCGAGATTTGAATTCGGATCGCTGAATTCAAACTCCAGAGCACTAACCGTTACACCATGGAACCCATATTTATGCATTGGCCACTTAACTGTAATAAATACATCATTTTATTATTATTCTATTTTTTTGTAAGCGTTTCTACTGCGATTGTTTTAATTAGCACTAATCTTGGACTACCTTACCCAGGGTAACATTACACAGTCCAAGATTGGTTTTAATCGGGCTGTGAAAGCAGCCGAATATGTTTACAATGACTTGGATCCGGGAATCCAGAGCTTTAAAAACTGTAATAAGTCCAGACTAGTTTGGAAAAGCTTGTCTTCGTTCAGACGGTATCACAATCCCCCATCCTTCACTGCTATGACATAATAGTGATGCATTGAATTGCTACTTTTTATAAAGCATGTTATTGTGAAGCATGTTTACTGACGTGCACCTTTTGTTTTTGTGTAGATCGCCTCACCATTACCTACTGTCGAAGCAGTGGCCCTGGAGGCCAGAATGTTAATAAAGGTATGGAAATGGAAGTCTTTGTTCAAATATTCACAAGCATGTTTCAGTAGTTCGGGACAAACACCAATCACAAAATGTTTTAGTACAAATATTTATTGTAGAGAATGCGGAGTATGCGATTTAACAGAAGTATGCTGTATATACACATTAATTTGGCATCAAACCTAACTTGGTTTGAGGGTTCGCTGCCTGACCAACTGGACGAGGCTGAGACCCCCATTTGATAAAACATAAAAACTGTTATTAGGAAAGGTGGAGATGGGGAGGTGGTGGGTTACGATGAAATAAAAACGCAACTGAGAGATAAGTGAAGAGGGTATTTATAGTGCTAACAATTTAAATTAGCTAATGTGTAAATTGAATGATTCAATTTGGTGATGCGGAGATTGGTGTCTGACCCTCCTCCCGAACTTTAATTATAAATTTTATTTCAGTAGTTCGGGACAAACACCAATCACAAAATGTTTTAGTACAAATATTTATTGTAGAGAATGCGGAGTATGCGATTTAACAGAAAAGTATGCTGTATATACACATTCATTTGGCATCAAACCTAACTTGGTTTGAGGGTTCGCTGCCTGGCCAACTGGACGAGGCTGAGACCCCCAAAAAGAACAAGCCGGTCTCAATGCCACAGTTAGAATTGAATATAGCCCACTTGAAGGTTTAGCCAACCTTTAACAAATGATCATCAGCACGCAGGAGAGGAAAACAAAACCCATTTTTGGAAATAAACCTCTGGGAATCCATGGCTGATTCGATTGCCCTTCCTCCAGGCAGGTTACTAACACTTAAGAGCACATTTCTGTAAAAGCATTTTTAGGCTCCATAATATTTGTTATAATATAAACTTGGTAAGCACTGGAGGATCAACGACCTAACCGTTTGATAACAGAGTCTGGAACTCAGTGGGAAAAAGCTGCTACGATTCTGAAGGAAGGACCGGAAAACTGCTCAGCTGCGAATCCGGACCTGGAAATAAATCAGGTGAAAGAAGAACAAATGTTGGGTGACGATTGTTCAGTTTTCGTTAATAAACAGCGGGCCTGAGGGTGATGCGCCCTGAGAAAGATGGAGATGGACAAGAGAGAAAGGGGTCATATGGGCCAACATGGGAGTTTAATTTATAAACAAAATTGAAAAGCTTTCTCTAATCTTCCTGGTCCGTTTTACTTCTTTTGAGCAGGAAGGAAAGGGTATCAGATGAGGGGATTGCTAGGTCAGAGATTAAGGGGTGAATCTGGGGGTTGAATTTGAGAGCGATGTAGACTCCCAGCACCTATGGGAACCCAAGAAGGCTAAGAGAAAGAGCTGTAAGGTTTTATCTAAAACAGGCAGGAGTAGCTGGAGCAGATGAGAGGCACCAAGAGAGTACGTTGATGGCAATAGGTAGGCAAGCAGGAGGAGAAAGAGATTCTGATAGTTGAAGCCCTTTCAGGATTAGTGAAATTTGTGAGTTGCAGAGTGTAGAGCTGGGACAGTGAAATTGAGTTGAGTTTGTAGAAAAACTTTATGCTGGAAATTCAAATCTTATAGCTCTGTTCTTAAGGGACATAAAACAGGATGACACTACGGGCACTGAAAATGATGGAAAGGAATGTTGAATGCAAAGTGAAATTTTAAAGCAATTCCAGGATGACCGGTACATTTGCAGTGAGCGGGGAGTGATGCTGAGAAGAGTTGTTTCTTGAGCCTGCAGAAATCAGGGAATGCAGCAGGTGGCTCACATGAATGTCAGGTCTGAAAAATGAGGAATCTGAGTTTGCAGGAGGTCGTCTTCGGAAGCCAATGCTCTGAATCTCTGCGTTTGGAAACAAGAAAGAGAATCAATTATATTCAGGTGGCCGAGAATGTGTTGAGCTCTGAAAATGAACTGATGAGTAACAGATAAACAGGTAATCCTTCTGAATATTCTCATTATATGGTGGGAGAATGAACGATCTTGTTAAAGATTTAGACTGAAGGTGAATTGTGAGTGGAGAAGAATGGATTTTGAGCCCAGGAAGACCCCCAAAAGGAGTGCGGCTACAGCAAATGGACACACTTTGCGCAATGACGAGGAGTGATCGGTTATAGGAATAATGCTGAATTCGTTGGGCCATGGAGCAGAAAACCAATTTTCCCTTGTAGTATCCTCCAAAGCCAAGAGAGGGAGCTGCATCTTTGAACGGCTGAATGTCTTTGTGCAGCAGGAGACAGTTGTCGTAAAAGAAAGTACTGCCATTCCTTTCTTTTAGTAGGAGCACCCACAGGCGGAGTTCCTTGCGAAAAAAAAAAAAAAAAAACCAAACCATAAGTATGACATCATTGAGGGAATCGACAGAAAGGATCAAATAGAGAGAAGGTAGGAGATAAAAGCTCTGCCTCGAGGATTTATCCTCATTGCGTACAAATTGCAAAGCATATGACATGGTTTATTTAAAATTTCCAGAAAGCTTTTGACAAAGTCCCACATAAAAGATTAATTTCTCAAACTGAATGCAGTAGGGATTCAATGAAATGCATGCACGTGGATTAGGGAGTAGTTAACATGTAGAAAACAGAAGGCCTTCAGAGTATGCAGTATTGCGGCCCTGACTGATATTCAAAGAAATGGGAATGGTTTTGAAAGTGTTTGAATAAACTGCCGGTAAGCTGAAAGAAGAAAAGCATCTCACAGAGAAGAGACCACTATGGGGTCGTGCTGGACACCCATGGCGGCCGGGGAGGTCACTGCAGGGGCCTGCTGAATGCCTGCAGTGAGGGGAGGGTAACCTAAAAGGTTACATTTGGAAGACCGCGGAGGTAAGGAATAGAAGGGGGCAGTGGGGCCCTGTTGAAGCTCGCAGCTGGTAGAAAACCGTTTGACAGAGAAGGGAGCACTATGGGGGCCTGCTGGACGCCCATAGTGGCCAGCGAGGTCACTGCAGGGGCCTGCAGTGATGGGGGGTGGGGAATGCGGGAGCAGCCGCACCCAACTGTAATTACTGATTAGAGGAGACATCAAAAATAGAGCAATGTAACCAGTGGTGTATTACAGGGATCAGTATTAGGTCCTCTGCTATTCCTAATCTACATAATGATTTAGATTATGGCATAGTAAGCAGACTTGTTAAATTTGCACACAACACAAAAATAGGTGGAGTGGCAAACACTGTTGCAGCAGCGAAGGTCATTCAAAATGATCTAGACAGCATTCAGAACTGAGCAAGCACATGGCAAATGACATTTAATAGAGAAGTGTAAAGTACTGCACACAGGCAAGAAAAATGTGCATTATAAATATCATATGGAAGATACTGAAATTGAAGGAATCTTTGAAAATGACCTAGGAGTTTATGTTGACTCAGATATGCCTTCATCTAGACAATGTGGGGAAGCTGTAAAAAGGCCAACAAGATGCTCGGATATATTGTGAAAAGTTTTGGGGGGGGGGGGGGGGGACCGGACAGAAAAGTGGAAATATAAAAAATACAATCCCCTGAGGACAGGCTCAATGGGCATGATTTTAAATGTGTTTGATATATTGGCTTTAGCCAGTCATGCGTTTTTCCCAGCAATTTTGATTAAGAATATGGCGTGGTCGATTTGCATATTGCAGGGAGCAATCTTCGTGAGGGACTGTTGATGCTGGATGTGATGGAGTTACGGTGAGCGGAAATGAAGGAAGTTACAGGCAGAATAGCACAGGTTCCTTCAATGAAGTTATTACAAATCTGGCAAAACAATCTCTGGATACAAATGCTCAAAACTGCCGATGAGCAGTGAGGGAAGGGAACCAGAAAGGTTAGGGAACCTGCAGTGAGGGAAGTGAACCAGAAAGGTTATAGTTAGAGGTGAAGGGAGCACTATGGGGGCCTGCTGGATGCCCATAGTGGCCAAAGAGGTCATTGCAGGGGCCTGCTGGACGCCTGCAGTGAGGGAGGGGAACCAGAAAGGTTATAGTTAGAGGTGAAGGGAGCACTATGGGGGCCTGCTGGACGCCCATAGTGGCCAAAGAGATCACTGCAGGGGCCTGCTGGACGCCTGCAGTGATGAGGGGGTGTAACCAGAAAGGTTACAGATGCATATTATACAACAGTGGCGGGTGTCGAAACCCCCAGGATAGATCGCGGGAGCAGCCGCTCCTAACTGTAAAAACAATCTCTAGAAACAAATGCTCAAAACTGCTGAAGCGCAGAAAGAAAAGCATTTCACAGAGAAAGGATCACTATGAGGGCCTGCTGGACGCCCATAGTGGCCAAAGAGGTCACTGCAGGGGCCTGCTGGACGCCTGCAGTGAGGGGAGGTAACCTGAAAGGTTATAGTTGGAGCCAGAATGCTCAGGAACTGCTAAATGAGCCTTTGATTGACAGGTGCGATGGTCCTGCTTTCGGATTTTTCCGGTAGTAGAAGCGCTTCGTGGAGATGCAGTCGGTGCGGGCGAGGTGTTTCAAGTCCGCTTATAATACGCGGAAATTGGGCTAGCTTCTTGAGTCGCGGGTTGGAATTTGTAAAACACCCATACTGACATGGGTTGGGCTTGTTTTGTCGTTACACTTGGCAACACTGGGTAAAGCAACGATCAGTGCTGACGTCATAGCGCCTGCGACGGGAAGGATGAAATAAAGTAAACAAATTCTCCTTACGTGCTGTAGATTTGAATGGGATGTTGTTGCTACGAAGATAAAGCTGGATCCGGGAGATCGTCCAGTCTCTGATTTCAGGAGTTGCGGAGGAACAGTGGCCAGGCGGGAGCCACAGCAGACAGGAGAAGCTGACATCTGGGCAGAGAAGTTTGGAGTGGTAATACCGCCGACCAAAGTTGTGGTGGAGTTGGCCCGGGAAGGGCTGGTTGAACTGGTTGCGTGGATCTCGGCTCCGGGGAAACAGCAAACAGATCGTCATCCGTCGAAACGGAATAATCCAGAATGCAGACCATGATGCGTGCATGTACGATGAAATCAAAACGCAACTGAGAGATAAGTGAAGAGGGTATTTATAGTGCTAACAATTTAAATTAGCTAATGTGTAAATTGAATGATTCAATTTGGTGATGCGGAGATTGGTGTCTGACCCTCCTCCCGAACTTTAATTATAAATTTCATTTAATGTACAGGGTGATCAGGAGCACTGTTGTGGGGAAGTATTCTCCACAGAGTTAACTAGACAGGCAACAACATCACAGGTTATAGAGAGTCAGCTACTTTTGTGTTATAGTACATTTTTCACATTTTGTTCTAGTAAACACAAAAGCTGAAGTCCGGTTCCACATACAAACAGCTGATTGGATTCCTGAAGATGTGCGACAAAAGAGTATTTCTCAGGTAACATCAATACTAAGATTACATATTCACTTGAGCTGACTGCTAATAACATTGAAGAAATGTGAAAGTTAACTAACAGCTGGTGTGTAAAGGGTAAATATTTTAACTTGTAACTGAAATGAAAGCTTAACAAAAAACACCTCTATGAATCTGTGCTATACGATGAAAACATGAATAAAGTCAGACATTGGTCTAATTAGTTTGTTATAAGGCTATGATTTTGATGCAGTACTTTTTAGTTCGTTTTACTGGCAAGGTGCGGCAAAAAAACAAGAATTCACGGAAAGTTGTCCAAATGTAGGTTTAGCTACATCAACATACACAAGAGCATTTAAATAGTACACCAGAACCAATAATATAAAGACTTGCTTTTGACTGCTGGCAAGTTTAAATGTTACTTTAGAGTGAACCAGGATTTCGAGTTTTCCACGATTCGGAAATAGAATGTTGTAAAAAGAGCCTCTAAGTTGGAAAACTTCTGTTCTCCGATGCATTGTTGTTCTTTCTTTACAGAAAACAGCTCTCACAATTGTTTTTCTTTTAGCTGTCACCAATTTACATACTTGCTCGCTCAGTTATCTCATTCGCTGACCTACACAGCTACACATAAATGCTGCGTGAATACACAACCAAACAATTTACAGACACTCGCAGATTAGTATTTTCAGTACATTTTTTAAAGGAAATAAAGGAAGCGCCTCATCAAATGTGTTTCACATCCATTTTCAGGCGTCCAAGACTACATTCAAATTCACGATTTTCAGGATTTCCATGACCTCTGTGACAAAATCGTAGCCTTAGTTTTACTTACAAAAAAATACCATGAATTGCATACATCAGGGGATAGCAGCGTGACATAGTACACAGCTGCGTGACACTGGAACATTTACAAAATTGAGGAGGTGTGTGAACTTTTTTTTTTTGTAAGTAAATAAATATCAGGGACTTTAATATGTTCTACTGTTTTGAGCACTACATGTAATAGGTCAGGCCTCAGAACTGGCTGTTAAAACCCTGTTAGTTATGTTTTTATTTATTTATTTTGCATCTCAGCATACAAACCGAATAAACAGAAGTGGGGAGCTGATCGTCACCTCGGAAGTGAGCCGGTACCAGATGCGCAATCTGTCTGACTGTTTGCAGAAGATCCGAGACATGATCGCTGCTGCCAGCGTGAAACACAAGCAGCCTTCCCAAGAAGACGTGGCTCTCCGACGCTACAGGTAATCTTCCTGTGACACCAGGATCTGATCAGGGCTGCCAAGAGCTCATTTAAAACTGGGATCATTACCTTGTACCACGACACAGCAATGCACTAGCCCTCAATTATACTATTTCAGATGCTGATCCTTCCCGTAGCAAACAATCTAACCGCACTCTGCTCTAAGAGGGTTGTGATATTGGCGTCACTTCTTGGATTTTGGATGATAACAGATATTAGCTTCATGCTCATTTTCCCATATCCAGTTGTCTTCATGTTTACAAACTATTTGATCAGAGATGCCGTAACCTTACAATTTGCCTCCAGAGCAAATTAACATTGTTTCTCTTTTCAGGATGGACAAAATGAACCGAGAACGCCTGCAGCAAAAGAAAATGCACACTGCAGTGAAGCGAAGCCGACGCGAGGAGTTTGATTGAAGGTGATGCCAGGATATGAAGGCTGGCTGCATTGAAGCAATCTGTAAAGAATAAATGAATGACTTGTACAAAGTGTTGTTTGTTCCTCGTTTATTTTAATTTGTCGGCTGGTTTTGCTGGGTTGGGTAATTGGAAGTTATGAATAGTTTTCTAAATAGTTACTCGGATGTACCACATGTGTAAGAGTTGATCAGTTGAAAGAGGCATGATCAGTATGACTCTAAAATACTGGCTGGCACAGTGGACTGTAAATTAACATCTTAAAATACATCTGCACATTGCTGTGTGTTTACAATGGTTGTGGTGTTGGAAAGTTAGGTTACTTGTTTGCTGAGCAGTGTCAAAGTAGCCTCCTGACATGGTAATGGTAAACTGAGTGCGTGTTTCACATTTTTTTAATGCGTACAAAAGGCAGATAAGCAGCTTCTCTGGACCGCTGGTTTTCGTTCTCAAAGGGATTTATTTTAGCAAAGGGAAATTGGAAGTGTACATTAAAGCTCAACCACGCCTTCACCAATACCCAAGATTACCATATAACTCCATGTGAAACTCAAAATGGAGCGAGGTAACCAGTGGTGTACCACAGGGATCAGTATTAAGTCCTCTGCTATTCCTGATCTACATTAATGATTTAGATTCTGGTATAGTAAGCAAACAAAAAGTTAAATTTGCAGACGACACAAAAATAGGAGGAGTGGCAAACACTGTTGAAGCAGCAAAGGTCATTCAAAATGATCTAGACAGCATTCAGAATTGGGCAGACACATGGCAAATGAAATTTAATAGAGAAAAGTGTAAAGTATTGCATGCGGGCAATAAAAATGTGCATTATAAATATCATATGGGAGATAGTGAAATTGAAGAAGGGAACTATGAAAAAGACCTAGGAGTTTATGTTGACTCAGAAATGTCTTCATCTAGACAATGTGGGGAAGCTATAAAAAAGGCTAACAAGATGCTCGGATATATTGTGAGAAGTGTTGAATTTAAATCAAGGGAAGTAATGTTAAAACTCTGCAATGCATTAGTAAGACCTCACCTAGAATATTGTGTTCAGTTCTGGTCACCTCGTTACAAAAATGATATTGCTGCTCTAGAAAGAGTGCAAAGAAGAGCAACCAAAATTATCCCGGGTTTAAAAGGCATGTCGTATGCAGACAGGCTAAAAGAATTGAATCTATACAGTCTTGAACAAAGAAGACTACGCGGCGATCTGATTCAAACATTCAAAATCCTAAAAGGTATAGACAATGTCAACCCAGGGGACTTATTTGACCTGAAAAAAGAAACAAGGACCAGGGCTCACAAATGGAGATGAGATAAAGGGGCATTCAGAACAGAAAATAGGACGCGCATTTTTTACACAGAGAATTGTGAGGGTGTGGCACAAACTCCCCTGTAATGTTGTTGAAGCTGAAACCCTGGGATGCTTCAAGAAGCTGCTTGATGAGATTCTGGGATCATTAAGCTACTAACAACCAAACGAGCAAGATGGGCTGAATGGCCTCCTCTCGTTTGTAAACTTTCTTATGTTCTTATGTTCTTATAGAAACGTCAGCTCGATGAAACACTTTTTAATATCTTAAGAATAATAATGCTAAAATGATTGTCCTACGGGGATTTGAACTCAGATCACAGGATTGAAAGTCATGAGTGATAACCATTACACCATGGAAACCATATTTATGTATCGGCCACTTAACTGTAATAAATACATCATTTTATTATTATTCTATTTTTTGTAAGCGTTTCTACTGCTGTTGTTTTAATTTGATACGTTTAGGTTATATTTTAGACAATTTGGTGGATTCTTGATCTCCTTAGTTCGATCTAGGCAGTGGTGAAGAACTTCAGATATTTTCCACAAGGGGGCGATACACCATGGCAGCGGCTAACCACAGTAGTATTGGTGTGAACCAAGCAGAAACTCAATATTTTTAAAAGCGTGAATATGAATTTACAGAAAAGAACTTTTCCAAAATATATAAATGAAAAAAGATAAATTGGTTGGCCAAGAAATAAACTATGGTATGCATTCTCTAGATTGTGGAACATTCATAGAAATAAACTTCCTGCTGATTTCCAAATTTCCTGAAGGAATCAGAGCCAGACAGAAGCACCTGCCATCAACCAAGTGCCTGAATCAGCTCCCTGCACACTGTATTACATTCCTCCATTTCCCAGCCTGGGTCAGCTCTCTGCACACTGTACTGCATTCCTCCATATCCCTGCCTGAGTCAACTCTGTGCACACTGTACTGCATTCCTCCATATCCCTGTCTGAATCAGATCTCTGCACACTGTACTGCATTCCTCCATATCCCTGCCTGAATCAGCTCACTGCACACTGTACTGCATTTCTCCATATGCCTGCCTGAGTCAGCACTGCACACTGTACTGCATTCCTCAATATCCCTGCCTGAATCAGCTCTGCACACTGTACTGCATTCCTCCATATCCCTACCTGAATCAGCTCTTCACATTTTACTGCATTCCTCCATATCCCTCCCCGAATCAGCTATGCACATTGTAGTGCATTCCTCTATATCCCTGAATGAATCAGCTCTGCACACTGTACTGCATTTCTTCATATCCCTGCCTGAATCAGATCTTTGCACACTGTACTGCATTCCTCCATATCCCTGTCTGAATCAGATCTCTGCACACTGTACTGCATTCCTCCATATCCCTGCCTGAATCAGCTCACTGCACACTGTACTGCATTTCTCCATATGCCTGCCTGAGTCAGCACTGCACACTGTACTGCATTCCTCAATATCCCTGCCTGAATCAGCTCTGCACACTGTACTGCATTCCTCCATATCCCTACCTGAATCAGCTCTTCACATTTTACTGCATTCCTCCATATCCCTCCCCGAATCAGCTATGCACATTGTAGTGCATTCCTCTATATCCCTGAATGAATCAGCTCTGCACACTGTACTGCTTTTCTTCATATCCCTGCCTGAATCAGATCTTTGCACACTGTACTGCATTCCTCCATATCCCTGTCTGAATCCGCTCTCTGCACACTGTACTGCATTCCTCCATATCCCTGCTTGAATCAGCTCTCTGCACACTGTACTGGATTCCTCCATATCCCTGCTTGAATCAGCTCTCTGCACACTGTACTGCATTTCTCCATATCCCTGCCTGAATCCGCTCTCTGCTCACTGTACTGCCTTCCTCTATATCCCTGCATGAATCAGCTCTCTGTACACGGTAATGCATTCCTTCATATCACTGCCTGAATCAGCTCTCTGCACACTGTACTACATTCCTCCATATCCCTGCCTGAATCCGCTCTCTGCTCACTGTACTGCCTTCCTCCATATCCCTGCATGAATCAGATCTCTGTACACGGTAATGCATTCCTTCATATCCCTGCCTGAATCAGCTCTCTGCACACGGTACTGCATTCCTCCATATCCCTGTCTGAATCAGCTCTCTGCACACTGTACTGCATTCCACCATATTGCTTCCTAAAACAGCTCTCCACACTGTACTGCATTCCTCCATGTCCCCGCCTGAATCAGCTCTCTGCACATTGTACTGCATTCCTCCATATCGCTGCCTGAATCAGCTCTGCACACAGTACTGCATTCCTCCATATACCTGCCTGAATCAACTCTGCACACTGTACTGCATTCCTCCATGTCCCAGCCTGAATCAGCTCTCTGCACATTGTACTGCATTCCTCCATATCCCTGCCTGAATCAGATCTCTGCACATTGTACTGCATTTCTCCATATCGCAGCCTGAATCAGCTCTGCACACTGTACTGCATTCCTCTATTTTCCTGCCTGAATTAGGTCTGCACACTGTACTGCTTTCCTCCATATCCCTGCCTGAATCAGCTCTGCACACTGTACTGCATTCCTCCATATCCCTGCCTGAATCAGCTACCTGCACACTGTACTGCATTCCTCCATATCCCTGCCTGAATCAGCTCTGCACACTGTACTGCATTCCTCCATATCCCTGCCTGAATCAGCTCTGCACACTGTACTGCATTCCTCTATATCCCTGCCTGAATCAGCTCTGCACACTGTACTGCATTCCTCCATATCCCTGCCTGAATCAGCTCTGCACACTGTACTGCATTCTATTTCCCTGCCTGAATCAGCTCTGCACACTGTACTGCATTCCTCCATATCCCTGCCTGAATCAGCTACCTGCACACTGTACTGCATTCCTCCATATCCCTGCCTGAATCAGCTCTGCACACTGTACTGCATTCCTCTATATCCCTGCCTGAATCAGCACTGCACATTGTACTGCATTCCTCCATATCCCTGCCTGAATCAGCTCTCTGCACACGGTACTGCATTCCTCCATATCTCTGTCTGAATCAGCTCTCTGCACACTGTACTGCATTCCTCCATATTGCTTCCTAAATCAGCTCTGCACACGGTACTGCATTCCTCCATATCCCTGCCTGAATCAGATCTCTGCACACTGTACTGCATTCCTTCATATCCCTGCCTGAATCAGCTCAGTGCTCACTTTACTGCAATCCTCAATGTCCCTGCCTGAATCAGCTCTCTGCACACTATATTGAATTCCTCCATATTGCTTCCTAAATCAGCTCTGCACACGGTACTGCATTCCTCCATATCCCTGCCTGAATCAGATCTCTGCACATTGTACTGCATTCCTTCATATCCCTGCCTGAATCAGCTCTCTGCACACTGTACTGCATTCCTCCATATCCCTGCCTGAATCAGATCTCTGCACACTGTACTGCATTCCTTCATATCCCTGCCTGAATCAGCTCAGTGCACACTTTACTGCAATCCTCAATGTCCCTGCCTGAATCAGCTCTCTGCACACTGTACTGGATTCCTCCATATCCCTGCCTGCATCAGCTCTATGCACACTGTACTGCATTCCTCCATATCCCTGCAAAGGGTAAATATTTTAACTTCTAACTGAAATGAAAGCTTAACAAAAAACACCTCTATGAATCTGTGCTATACGATGAAAACATGAATAAAATCAGACATTGGTCTAATTAGTTTGTTATAAGGCTATGATTTTGATGCAGTACTTTTTAGTTAATTTTACTGGCAAGGTGCGGCAAAAAAACAAGAATTCACGGAAAGTTGTCCAAATGTAGGTTTAGCTACATCAACATACACAAGAGCTTTTAAATAGTACACCAGAACCAATAATATAAAGACTTGCTTTTGACTGCTGGCAAGTTTAAATGTTACTTTAGAGTACAAAACTTTACCGTACAGACTTCAGACTCCGACATCATTTCTTGTAAGAGTCGAGGGTCTCAGTGCGACAAATGTTTGAAATTCTCCCTTTCGGGTTTCCCTGTTGGTTGAGAGGACGGATGTACCAACGATGTCGCTTTTAAAACCTCTTGATAAGAGGTACAATCTCAGCACATTTACTTTAAATGTAAATGTATCCAATTTTGCGAATGCAATCTGTATTTAAAGTGTGAACAACAGCTGTGACCACTTTGCGCAGTCAAAAGTGCTGCGACACGACGCGTCCCGTACAGCAAATAGTGAAGCTGCACAGCTTGTAGTTGATTCATCTGCGATAGATTAAGATTTCCATTACACGAGAGTAGATGTTAAAAATTCATGCTGATTTGAACTCGGCTCTCGCCAAGATAAGCACCAACTAAGACGTAGCTTTACAGTAAACTAATGTGATCCATATGCGTCTCCATCCATTTACGTTTCCTTCCATATGATGATGTAGATATCCTTCTGTCTGGTGTTAATGGCTGAAGTGTAATGCTGGCTCCAGGGATCAGCTTATTTTGCCTCCCTGGCGCATCAGCACACACAACGGCTGCGATGCTGGCTCCGGGGATCAACCAAAGTGCGGCCTCCCCAGCGCATCAGCATGACAACCGTCTGGATTGAGCTAAGTAGGGTACATCTCTGGGGTTTTCAAGTGGGCACCTTCCATCCTCAGTGTTTCGTCGACTAGCCCACGACACCTCAAGAGGGCTCGACGGTGATTCTGGCGTCCCAGCATCACCCCCCTCCGTCCCCCACTCAACTCAGCCCAGCTTACTTACCTGTCCCCAGCCAGAATCTTTCCGTCTCAACCACAGCCAGTTGCTGGTCCTCTCTGCTGCTTCAGATAAGTTCTTCACTGTGCGACGCAACTCTTGGCCACTGAATCCGACGTCTCTGAGAAACCGGGTTGTAGAGTGTGCCACAAATCCTCGACAACCCACTTCCACTGGGTAAACCCGAACTCTCCATCCTCGCTGTTCCGCTTCAGTGGCTAGTTGAGCATACCGCAGTTTCTTCCTCTCATACGCCTCATCTACAGCATCCTCCCATGGCACTGTTAACTCTACCAGGTGAACAAGGCGTGCTGATCCAGACCACAAGACAATATCTGGTCGAAGGTTAGTGGTGGCAATCTCAGGTGGAAAAATAAGCCATTGACCAACATCTGCCAGCATTTTCCAGTCTCTAGCAGCATCCAGTTGTCCTGGGCGAGGATTGGTTTTAACACCTTTTCTTGGTGGTTGCTCTCCTGGGCGGAGGAATGTTGTCTTTTGTGTGTAATGTTTTGATGGAACAGGTGGCAACTTATTGGTCATGTTACGCTTGTCTTCCAATGCTAAGGCCAAACATCGCAGCACCTGGTCATGGCGCCAAGTAAACCGTCCTTGGCTAAGAGCCACCTTACATCCTGTCAAAATGTGCCTTAATGTTGCAGGTGATGAACACAAAGGACATGAGGGATCCTCTCCTACCCAGAGGTTTAGGTTCTGTGGTGATTGGAGAACATCATATGTTGACCTGATGAGGAAACTGATCCTGCTCTGTTCCATTGACCATAGGTCTTGCCAGCCAATCTTGCGTTGTTCCACACTCTCCCATCTCATCCATTCTCCCTGTTTGGCCTGGGAAATGGCCTTTATACACCTCATCCTCTCCTCCTGCTTTTGCACCTCGTTGACTACCAGCTTCCTTCTTTGAGCTGGGGCCGCCTTGTGCCATGTAGGAGGAGTTGAACTGAAACCAAGACCCCCTCTTCCATGCTGAACTTGCCCCATGATATCACCAATTCGAAGGGCAGCCTTTGCATCTTCCACAGCTTTCTTTGCCGCCCACTTTCTTCCAGTTTTCAACACAGGTGCTGCCTCCCTTACGCATTTATCGCGTGACTCTACTAATGTCATTTCCAATCTGACCTTGGCGCACTTAAACTCCTCGGTTAGAGCAGAGACTGGTAGCTGCAGTATTCCTTTACCATAAAGTCCCACTCTGCTGAGGCAGCGTGGAACTCCCAACCATTTCCTGATGTATGAACTGATTAAAGCTTCCAGCTTCTCTACTGTTGTCAAAGAAACCTCGTACACAGTCAGTGGCCACAGCAACCTCGGCAGTAGACCAAACTGAAAGCACCAGAGTTTTAGTTTACCTGGTAGAGCGCAGCTGTCTATGCTCTTCAACCCTTCCACTGCTTGTTGTCTAACTTCTCCCACACGAACTGTGTCCTTTAGATCCCCGTCGTACCATCTCCCAAGACTCTTCACTGGCTTCTCAGACACTGTTGGTATTGCCTCACCATTAATGAAGAATGTTTTATCTACTACTTTGCCTTTAATTATAGAGATGCTCCTTGATTTAGTGGGCTTGAATTGCATTCGTGCCCATTCAATGTTATTGGTTAATTTGCCCAATAATCGATTAGTGCAGGCGACTGTTGTAGTCATGGTTGTCATGTCATCCATGTATGCTCGAATTGGTGGTAGTCGCATTCCAGAAGCCAAGCGCTCTCCTCCTACTACCCATTTTGATGCCCTAATGATTACTTCCATTGCCATGGTAAAAGCCAGCGGAGAAATGGTGCATCCTGCCATTATTCCAACCTCTAGGCATTGCCATGTAGTGCTGAATTCTGAAGTTGAAAAACTGAATTGCAAATCTCCAAAATAGGCTTTCACTAAATTTGTTATTGTCATCGGTACACTGAAAAAATCAAATGCTGCCCAAAGTAGTTCATGTGGCACTGAACCATATGCATTAGCCAAATCCAGGAATGTCACATGGAGCTCCTTCCTCTCCTTTTTAGCTGATTGAATTTGTTGCCAGATCACATTGATGTGTTCGAAGCAACCTGGGAAACCTGGAATGCCCGCTTTTTGTATTGAAGTGTCAATGAAGCAGTTCTTTAATAGGTAAGCTGACAATCTCTGAGCAATAATGCTGAAGAAAATCTTGCCTTCTACGTTTAATAGGGAAATGGGACGAAACTGACTGATGCTTGTAGAATCTTTTTCTTTAGGTATAAAGACTCCACCTGCTCGGCGCCATGCTCTTGGTACAACCTGTTTTTCCCATGCCACTTTCATCAATTTCCACAGAATTCGTAGAACTCTTGAAGCACTCTTGTACACTCTGTACGGAACTCCATTAGGCCCTGGAGATGATGAAGCCCTTGCTTTTTTCACAGCTTGCTCTATTTCTTTCCACTTAGGTGCACAGTCCTCCATTTGGTATTCTGGTGGATTGATAGGTGGGATGTCTGACGGAATTGACATAGGCTCCTGCCTTTTTGAATCTGTATGTGTTTCCTCCAAATATCTCTCCAGCTCAACCTTAGATACTTTTAGTGTGCCATTCTTCTCACTGGTGAATAACTTCTTTACAAATTTGAATGGGTCTTTATAAAAGTTAGCTCTCGCACGCTCCTTCTTTTTGTAGCGTTTCCATAGGCGCTCAGCTCTGCGCAATGTTGCAAGCTTATCTTTTATGACCCTTTGTAAGAGATTGAGTCCCTCCTTCTGACTTTGTTCTGCTCTTCTCCATTGGTTCCTCAGCTGTCTCCTTTCTCTAACTAAGCGTTCAATCTCCTGCTGCCGTCTAGACTTTCCAGGAATAGTTTGTACTTTTTCCTTCCTTTTTTCAACTCCAAACCTCTCACTTCCATATGCGTAGATGATGTCCCCAAATTTATCCAGCTTCTTTTCAACTGTTCCACTTAATCTTTCCAATGCAACGCAGAGATCTGTGTTTACTGTGTCCCATGCAGTTTTCTCACAAGCTCTTGGCCATTTAACTCCAGGCTTGTGCCCGTTGAGGTTCTTTTCTCTCTTATGCTGGTTTGTCTGACCGGGTTCACAAGGATCATTATGTTCATCACTAACTGTGTCCATGCAAGTCCTCCTCACATCTATGACAGGGGTGCTGATATCCTGCGAACTGTGGTTTGCTTCCTGTCGCTGGATTTCATTCGACTGACTTGACTGACTTCGTAAGAAGTACTGATCAATGCGAGGCCCTTGTCCCTTCTCCCTCAAGCATTTCATTCTCCCTTGATGAATCTTCAAACCCCTGACCGTTGTCGCCTTGCTCCAGCCGCAGACACAAACCTGGAGTTCCATGTCTTTGTTAACTGCAGATCTTGAACTAGTCTTTTGTGAAGTACTCTCCATACTCATATCTGTTTCCGTTCCTAAGTCATTAACCGTGTTGTCCAACGTTGAGTCATCTTCCGCCCCAGCTCTCGCAGACTC
Organism: Acipenser ruthenus; assembly: GCF_902713425.1. Taxonomy (NCBI): domain Eukaryota; kingdom Metazoa; phylum Chordata; class Actinopteri; order Acipenseriformes; family Acipenseridae; genus Acipenser; species Acipenser ruthenus. The sequence goes on along the minus strand of NC_081205.1, from coordinate 12,213,057 downwards.
TAGGGGTATTTTTCTCTTTAATTTCTTAGAAGCCTTGGGCGGGTGTCTCCAGCATCCTGTAAACACAGAGCTGGATACTGCCGACAAGGGTAGCTAACCCTTACCAGCCCCAATGGGGTCTCTTTCCTCCTGTCAGCTGTCTCTCCAGGCTGTCACAAGGTCTTTCCCTTGTTGCCAGCTGCACTATTCACAGCAGTCACTGGACGTATCCAGATCTTCATGATTTCCATTACACGAGAGTAGATGTTAAAACTTCATGCTGATTTGAACTCGGCTCTCGCCAAGATAAGCACCAACTAAGACGTAGCTTTACAGTAAACTAATGTGATCCATATGCGTCTCCATCCATTTACGTTTCCTTCCATATGATGATGTAGATATCCTTCTGTCTGGTGTTAATGGCTGAAGTGTAATGCTGACTCCAGGGATCAGCTTATTTTGCCTCCCTGGCGCATCAGCACACACAACGGCTGCGATGCTGGCTCCGGGGATCAACCAAAGTGCGGCCTCCCCAGCGCATCAGCATGACAACCGTCTGGATTGAGCTAAGTAGGGTACATCTCTGGGGTTTTCAAGTGGGCACCTTCCATCCTCAGTGTTTCGTCGACTAGCCCACGACACCTCAAGAGGGCTCGACGGTGATTCTGGCGTCCCAGCATCACCCCCCTCCGTCCCCCACTCAACTCAGCCCAGCTTACTTACCTGTCCCCAGCCAGAATCTTTCCGTCTCAACCACAGCCAGTTGCTGCTCCTCTCCTCTCTGAAGGAATCTACGTAAGGAATTGATCATTTGACATATACTGGACTATACATTAGGTACATTTCTAACGAGATCACACTGATGTAGAACATATTTCTATATTTAAGTTAAATTATTTTCCTTACCACACTAAAGGAAAAGAGCCTATATCACTTTTTAAAACGCAGAAACATGTACACTGACTTACATTGTATTATTTGATCTGAAATACAAGTTACACAATTAATAAATAAAATCTAAAATAAAAAACCGACCACGAAGGGACTCGAACCCTCAATCTTCTGATTCGAAGTCAGACGCCTTATCCATTAGTCCACGCGGTCTTTCACCGAAAGAGAGCTTTTCCGTAAATACTTTACTCTATAATTAGCGTAGTTTGTTCATAACGAAGCAAACAGATACAGCACTACCACAGTCCCAAAGAAGTACGGAATTAAAAAAGCAGCCAGTAGCCCCGCCCATACCCTAAAGCTATGTGCTTACCCAATTGGCGCTGCCTCTTGTCTGTTATTTTCCTATTGCTGAGTGATGCCCCGCCCCTCGTACTCAGGGCACAAATGGAATTGACTGACGCTTCTGTGATGTAATGGTTTTATAAACAATACATACCGGTATGTGATTGTTAATATGAAATATATATAAAAGCGGCTGAAATACAAACTGACAAAAAAAATCTAGCAGAGGATGGTTTCGATCCATCGACCTCTGGGTTACGGGCCCAGCACCTTCCGCTGCGCCACTCTGCTTTTGCTCAGTTGTCAAATGTTTAATAAGATACTGTTAAATTAATTAATATAATGGACTACTATTTAATCATAGCGGTTAACGTTACTTTAGGGTGGTAAGGTTAAATTGCCTTTACCAGACACCGTGTTTAAATGGTTACTGACGCTAACCATGTTGAAATATATGTTTATTTATTTTGATGAATAATAGCTGAAGAGAGGGGAAACGTCTGGAAAGTTTATTATAAAACAGTCGTGAGAAAAAAAAAACATACACGTTACACCCCAGATGGGACTCGAACCCACAATCCCTGGCTTAGGAGGCCAGTGCCTTATCCATTAGGCCACTGGGGCTCCTAAAGAAAATGCCGTTCTTGCTCATATTTGTGTACCTGACTATCGCTAAATACAGAATGGAAGGTAACCCAAAAAAAAAATATATTAACGCTTTACCTTTTTACCTGTACTGTACTCTGCAAGCTTTTTATGGTCACCTCGGATTTTTCAGTACAGGTTGCAAAAGCAGACAAAAGCAAATAAAAGTATTTCTGAGGGTTTTATACTTTAGATTTTATGGCTAAAAGTGCCATCCCACACCTTTGCAGTGAATTTCTCAGGATTTATTATGATAGAAACGTCAGTTCGACGAAACACTTTTTAATAACTTAAGAATAATAATGCACTGAAACGAAGGTCCCACCGAGATTTGAACTCGGATCGCTGGATTCAGAGTCCAGAGTGCTAACCATTACACCATGGAACCCATATTTACGCCGTGGCCACGTAACTGTAATAAATACATCATTTTATTATTATTCTTTTTTTTTGTTGTTGTTGTGTGTGTAAGAGTTTCTACTGCGATTGTTTTAATTAGCATTAATCTTGGACTACCTTACCCAGGGTAACATTACACAGTCCAAGATTGGTTTTAATCGGGCTGTGAAAGCAGCCGAATATGTTTACAATGACTTGGATCCGGGAATCCAGAGCTTTAAAAACTGTAATAAGTCCAGACTAGTTTGGAAAAGCTTGTCTTCGTTCAGACTGTATCACAATCCCCCATCCTTCACTGCTATGACATAATAGTGTTGCATTGAATTGCTACTTTTTATAAAGCATGTTATTGTGAAGCATGTTTACTGACGTGCACCTTTTGTTTTTGTGTAGATCGCCTCACCATTACCTACTGTCGAAGCAGTGGCCCTGGAGGCCAGAATGTTAATAAAGGTATGGAAATGGAAGTCTTTGTTAAAATATTCACAAGCATGTTTAATGTACAGGGTGATCAGGAGCACTGTTGTGGGGAAGCATTCTCCACAGAGTTAACTAGACAGGCAACAACATCACAGGTTACAGAGAGTCAGCTACTGTTGTGTTATAGTACATTTTTCACATTTTGTTCTAGTAAACACACAAGCTGAAGTCCGGTTCCACATACAAACAGCTGATTGGATTCCTGAAGATGTGCGACAAAAGATTATTTCTCAGGTAACATCAATACTAAGATTACATATTCACTGGAGCTGACTGCTAATAACATTGAAGAAATGTGAAAGTTAACTAACAGCTGGTGTGTAAAGGGTAAATATTTTAACTTCTAACTGAAATGAAAGCTTAACAAAAAACACCTCTATGAATCTGTGCTATACGATGAAAACATGAATAAAATCAGACATTGGTCTAATTAGTTTGTTATAAGGCTATGATTTTGATGCAGTACTTTTTAGTTCGTTTTACTGGCAAGGTGCGGCAAAAAAACAAGAATTCACGGAAAGTTGTCCAAATGTAGGTTTAGCTACATCAACATACACAAGAGCTTTTAAATAGTACACCAGAACCAATAATATAAAGACTTGCTTTTGACTGCTGGCAAGTTTAAATGTTACTTTAGAGTACAAAACTTTACCGTCCAGACTTCAGACTCCGACATCATTTCTGGTCAGAGTCGAGGGTCTCAGTGCGACAAATGTTTGAAATTCTCCCTTTCGGGTTCCCTGTTGGTTGAGAGGACGGATGTACCAACGATGTCGCTTTTAAAACCTCTTGATAAGAGGTACAAACTCAGCACATTTACTTTAAATGTAAATGTATCCAATTTTGCGAATGCAATCTGTATTTAAAGTGTGAACAACAGCTGTGACCACTTTGCGCAGTCAAAAGTGCTGCGACACGACGCGTCCCGTACAGCAAATAGTGAAGCTGCACAGCTTGTAGTTGATTCACCTGCGATAGAAGGAATCTACGTAAGGAATTGATCATTTGACATATACTGGACTATACATTAGGTACATTTCTAACGAGATCACACTGATGTAGAACATATTTCTATATTTAAGTTAAATTATTTTCCTTACCACACCAAAGGAAAAGAGCCTATATCACTTTTTAAAATGCAGAAACATGTACACTGACTTACATTGTATTATTTGATCTGAAATACAAGTTACACAATTAATAAATAAAATCTAAAATAAAAAAAACGACCATGAAGGGACTCGAACCCTCAATCTTCTGATTCGAAGTCAGACGCCTTATCCATTAGGCCACGCGGTCTTTCACCGAAAGAGAGCGTTTACGTAAATACTTTCATCTATAATTAGCGTAGTTTGTACTACAGTATCAACGAAATATTTTTTCATAACAAAGCAAACAAGTACAGAACTACCACAGTCCCAAAGAGGTTCGGAAATAAAAAAGCAGCCAGTAGCCCCGCCCATACCCTAAAGCTATGTGCTTACCCAATTGGCGCTGCCTCTTGTCTGTTATTTTCCTATTGCTGAGTGATGCCCCGCCCCTCGTACTCAGGGCACAAATGGAATTGACTGACGCTTCTGTGAAGTAAAGGTTTTATAAACAATACATACCGGTATGTGATTGTTAATATGAAATTTATATAAAAGCGGCTGAAATACAAACTGACAAAAAAAATCTAGCAGAGGATGGTTTCGATCCATCGACCTCTGGGTTATGGGCCCAGCACGCTTCCGCTGCGCCACTCTGCTTTTGCTCAGTTGTCAAATGTTTAATAAGATACTGTTAAATTAATTAATATAATGGATTACTATTTAATCATAGCGGTTAACGTTACTCTAGGGTGGTAAGGTTAAATTGCCTTTACCAGACACCGTGTTTAAATGGTTACTGACGCTAACCATGTTGAAATATATGTTTATTTATTTTGATGAATAATAGCTGAAGAGAGGGGAAACGTCTGGAAAGTTTATTATAAAACAGTCGTGAGAAAAAAAACATACACGTTACACCCCAGATGGGACTCGAACCCACAATCCCTGGCTTAGGAGGCCAGTGCCTTATCCATTAGGCCACTGGGGCTCCTAAAGAAAAAGCCGCTCTTGCTCATATTTGTGTGCCTGACTATCGCTAAATACAGAATGGAAGGTAACCCCAAAAAAAAAATTAACGCTTTACCTTTTTACCTGTACTGTACTCTGCAAGCTTTTTACGGTCACCTCGGATTTTTCAGTACAGGTTGCAAAAGCAGACAAAAGCAAATAAAAGTATTTCTGAGGGTTGTATACTTTAGATTTTATGGCTAAAAGGTGCCATCCCACAACTTTGCAGTGAATTTCTCAGCATTTATTATGATAGAAACGTCAGTTCGACGAAACACTTTTTAATAACTTAAGAATAATAATGCACTGAAACGAAGGTCCCACCGAGATTTGAACTCGGATCGCTGGATTCAGAGTCCAGAGTGCTAACCATTACACCATGGAACCCATATTTACGCCTTGGCCACGTAACTGTAATAAATACATCATTTTATTATTATTCTTTTTTTTGTTGTTGTTGTGTGTGTAAGAGTTTCTACTGCGATTGTTTTAATTAGCACTAATCTTGGACTACCTTACCCAGGGTAACATTACACAGTCCAAGATTGGTTTTAATCGGGCTGTGAAAGCAGCCGAATATGTTTACAATGACTTGGATCCGGGAATCCAGAGCTTTAAAAACTGTAATAAGTCCAGACTAGTTTGGAAAAGCTTGTCTTCGTTCAGACTGTATCACAATCCCCCATCCTTCACTGCTATGACATAATAGTGTTGCATTGAATTACTACTTTTTATAAAGCATGTTATTGTGAAGCATGTTTACTGACGTGCACCTTTTGTTTTTGTGTAGGTCGCCTCACCATTACCTACTGTCGAAGCAGTGGCCCTGGAGGCCAGAATGTTAATAAAGGTATGGAAATGGAAGTCTTTGTTAAAATATTCACAAGCATGTTTAATGTACAGGGTGATCAGGAGCACTGTTGTGGGGAAGCATTCTCCACAGAGTTAACTAGACAGGCAACAACATCACAGGTTACAGAGAGTCAGCTACTGTTGTGTTATAGTACATTTTTCACATTTTGTTCTAGTAAACACACAAGCTGAAGTCCGGTTCCACATACAAACAGCTGATTGGATTCCTGAAGATGTGCGACAAAAGATTATTTCTCAGGTAACATCAATACTAAGATTACATATTCACTGGAGCTGACTGCTAATAACATTGAAGAAATGTGAAAGTTAACTAACAGCTGGTGTGTAAAGGGTAAATATTTTAACTTCTAACTGAAATGAAAGCTTAACAAAAAACACCTCTATGAATCTGTGCTATACGATGAAAACATGAATAAAATCAGACAATGGTCTAATTAGTTTGTTATAAGGCTATGATTTTGATGCAGTACTTTTTAGTTCGTTTTACTGGCAAGGTGCGGCAAAAAAACAAGAATTCACGGAAAGTTGTCCAAATGTAGGTTTAGCTACATCAACATACACAAGAGCTTTTAAATAGTACACCAGAACCAATAATATAAAGACTTGCTTTTGACTGCTGGCAAGTTTAAATGTTACTTTAGAGTACAAAACTTTACCGTCCAGACTTCAGACTCCGACATCATTTCTGGTCAGAGTCGAGGGTCTCAGTGCGACAAATGTTTGAAATTCTCCCTTTCGGGTTCCCTGTTGGTTGAGAGGACGGATGTACCAACGATGTCGCTTTTAAAACCTCTTGATAAGAGGTACAAACTCAGCACATTTACTTTAAATGTAAATGTATCCAATTTTGCGAATGCAATCTGTATTTAAAGTGTGAACAACAGCTGTGACCACTTTGCGCAGTCAAAAGTGCTGCGACACGACGCGTCCCGTACAGCAAATAGTGAAGCTGCACAGCTTGTAGTTGATTCACCTGCGATAGAAGGAATCTACGTAAGGAATTGATCATTTGACATATACTGGACTATACATTAGGTACATTTCTAACGAGATCACACTGATGTAGAACATATTTCTATATTTAAGTTAAATTATTTTCCTTACCACACCAAAGGAAAAGAGCCTATATCACTTTTTAAAATGCAGAAACATGTACACTGACTTACATTGTATTATTTGATCTGAAATACAAGTTACACAATTAATAAATAAAATCTAAAATAAAAAAAACGACCATGAAGGGACTCGAACCCTCAATCTTCTGATTCGAAGTCAGACGCCTTATCCATTAGGCCACGCGGTCTTTCACCGAAAGAGAGCGTTTACGTAAATACTTTCATCTATAATTAGCGTAGTTTGTACTACAGTATCAACGAAATATTTTTTCATAACAAAGCAAACAAGTACAGAACTACCACAGTCCCAAAGAGGTTCGGAAATAAAAAAGCAGCCAGTAGCCCCGCCCATACCCTAAAGCTATGTGCTTACCCAATTGGCGCTGCCTCTTGTCTGTTATTTTCCTATTGCTGAGTGATGCCCCGCCCCTCGTACTCAGGGCACAAATGGAATTGACTGACGCTTCTGTGAAGTAAAGGTTTTATAAACAATACATACCGGTATGTGATTGTTAATATGAAATTTATATAAAAGCGGCTGAAATACAAACTGACAAAAAAAATCTAGCAGAGGATGGTTTCGATCCATCGACCTCTGGGTTATGGGCCCAGCACGCTTCCGCTGCGCCACTCTGCTTTTGCTCAGTTGTCAAATGTTTAATAAGATACTGTTAAATTAATTAATATAATGGACTACTATTTAATCATAGCGGTTAACGTGTCTTTAGGGTGGTAAGGTTAAATTGCCTTTACCAGACACCGTGTTTAAATGGTTACTGACGCTAACCATGTTGAAATATATGTTTATTTATTTTGATGAATAATAGCTGAAGAGAGGGGAAACGTCTGGAAAGTTTATTATAAAACAGTCGTGAGAAAAAAAACATACACGTTACACCCCAGATGGGACTCGAACCCACAATCCCTGGCTTAGGAGGCCAGTGCCTTATCCATTAGGCCACTGGGGCTCCTAAAGAAAAAGCCGCTCTTGCTCATATTTGTGTGCCTGACTATCGCTAAATACAGAATAGAAGGTAACCCCAAAAAAAAAATTAACGCTTTACCTTTTTACCTGTACTGTACTCTGCAAGCTTTTTACGGTCACCTCGGATTTTTCAGTACAGGTTGCAAAAGCAGACAAAAGCAAATAAAAGTATTTCTGAGGGTTGTATACTTTAGATTTTATGGCTAAAAGGTGCCATCCCACAACTTTGCAGTGAATTTCTCAGCATTTATTATGATAGAAACGTCAGTTCGACGAAACACTTTTTAATAACTTAAGAATAATAATGCACTGAAACGAAGGTCCCACCGAGATTTGAACTCGGATCGCTGGATTCAGAGTCCAGAGTGCTAACCATTACACCATGGAACCCATATTTACGCCTTGGCCACGTAACTGTAATAAATACATCATTTTATTATTATTCTTTTTTTTGTTGTTGTTGTTGTGTGTGTAAGAGTTTCTACTGCGATTGTTTTAATTAGCACTAATCTTGGACTACCTTACCCAGGGTAACATTACACAGTCCAAGATTGGTTTTAATCGGGCTGTGAAAGCAGCCGAATATGTTTACAATGACTTGGATCCGGGAATCCAGAGCTTTAAAAACTGTAATAAGTCCAGACTAGTTTGGAAAAGCTTGTCTTCGTTCAGACTGTATCACAATCCCCCATCCTTCACTGCTATGACATAATAGTGTTGCATTGAATTACTACTTTTTATAAAGCATGTTATTGTGAAGCATGTTTACTGACGTGCACCTTTTGTTTTTGTGTAGGTCGCCTCACCATTACCTACTGTCGAAGCAGTGGCCCTGGAGGCCAGAATGTTAATAAAGGTATGGAAATGGAAGTCTTTGTTAAAATATTCACAAGCATGTTTAATGTACAGGGTGATCAGGAGCACTGTTGTGGGGAAGCATTCTCCACAGAGTTAACTAGACAGGCAACAACATCACAGGTTACAGAGAGTCAGCTACTGTTGTGTTATAGTACATTTTTCACATTTTGTTCTAGTAAACACACAAGCTGAAGTCCGGTTCCACATACAAACAGCTGATTGGATTCCTGAAGATGTGCGACAAAAGATTATTTCTCAGGTAACATCAATACTAAGATTACATATTCACTGGAGCTGACTGCTAATAACATTGAAGAAATGTGAAAGTTAACTAACAGCTGGTGTGTAAAGGGTAAATATTTTAACTTCTAACTGAAATGAAAGCTTAACAAAAAACACCTCTATGAATCTGTGCTATACGATGAAAATATGAATAAAATCAGACAATGGTCTAATTAGTTTGTTATAAGGCTATGATTTTGATGCAGTACTTTTTAGTTCGTTTTACTGGCAAGGTGCGGCAAAAAAACAAGAATTCACGGAAAGTTGTCCAAATGTAGGTTTAGCTACATCAACATACACAAGAGCTTTTAAATAGTACACCAGAACCAATAATATAAAGACTTGCTTTTGACTGCTGGCAAGTTTAAATGTTACTTTAGAGTACAAAACTTTACCGTCCAGACTTCAGACTCCGACATCATTTCTGGTCAGAGTCGAGGGTCTCAGTGCGACAAATGTTTGAAATTCTCCCTTTCGGGTTCCCTGTTGGTTGAGAGGACGGATGTACCAACGATGTCGCTTTTAAAACCTCTTGATAAGAGGTACAAACTCAGCACATTTACTTTAAATGTAAATGTATCCAATTTTGCGAATGCAATCTGTATTTAAAGTGTGAACAACAGCTGTGACCACTTTGCGCAGTCAAAAGTGCTGCGACACGACGCGTCCCGTACAGCAAATAGTGAAGCTGCACAGCTTGTAGTTGATTCACCTGCGATAGAAGGAATCTACGTAAGGAATTGATCATTTGACATATACTGGACTATACATTAGGTACATTTCTAACGAGATCACACTGATGTAGAACATATTTCTATATTTAAGTTAAATTATTTTCCTTACCACACCAAAGGAAAAGAGCCTATATCACTTTTTAAAACGCAGAAACATGTACACTGACTTACATTGTATTATTTGATCTGAAATACAAGTTACACAATTAATAAATAAAATCTAAAATAAAAAAACCGACCACGAAGGGACTCAAACCCTCAATCTTCTGATTCGAAGTCAGACGCCTTATCCATTAGGCCACGCGGTCTTTCACCGAAAGAAAGCGTTTACGTAAATACTTTCATCTATAATTAGCGTAGTTTGTACTACAATATCAGTAGTAATAGTACTATAGCTTATGTCAAAAGTCTAATTTATGACCCTTTTGACTTTTTTTTTTTGACCTTATAGGTATGAATTTATGAATATATAATGAGGGGCATGGATTTATGAATTTATAAATATATAATGAGGGGCGGGGATTTTATGGTTGTTACAAGACAGATATGCTTATTGAATATAGGTTTATATATATATATATATATATATATATATATATATATATATATATATATATATATATATATATATATATATATATACCTATAAACTTATGGCACATCTTTTTATAAGATATGGACAAAAAAAATCATGTTTAATATGTTTATTTATGTAATCGGAATAGTGGGATACCCATGTTTTTATAAATGCTTATGTTAACTTATGCTTTGTGCAGACAACGTTAAAGTTTTTTTTTTTTTTTTTTTTTTTTTACATAAGACACACATAATGAAAAGAAAAAGTTTAAAAAGAAATTATTAAAAAACATAAAGAAAAAACAAAAACAAAAAGAAAAGAAAACACATTATTCCCCCCTTTAAAAGCATGTAATCAAACATTATACACAGTAAAACTTGGAGTGTTTTGGCGTTTTAAAAAAGGGGTCACAGAAATACAATATATTTATATATAGACAGTTTATGAAAAGAGAACGTTTAAAAAGAGGGTATTAAAAGCATAAAGAAAAACAATTTATATTTAAAATGCGTTTAAACATTACACATATAAATCACGGAATAACTGAGCATTAGTCGTTTTGAAAGTGTATCGCTAAAACAAAATAAATTAGATATTAAATTAAATATTTATAAAAAAGAACAAAAAACAAAACAAAATCTACCCGAGGACAAGTTCTGAAAAAAAGCTCTTTCTCTCTCTCTCTCTGTCTCTTACCGTTTTCAATAAAAACTCCCCAGGACAAACGCTTAAGTACAGTGTGAATTCTCTCCCTCGCAGACAACCGCAACCAACCGCACTCATCAAACTTTAGCAGAAGAATGACTTCAAACTCGCTCTATGACTTAAATAGGGGGCGGATCCTTTGGCTTAGAACATGCGCACACCGTCCTATAGGTACACTTACATGCACGCGCACATGACCACAGGCAAGGGGTCCTCCCCCAGCCCCCACAGACACAGACACTCACAGACCCTTAACCACCCGCTATGAACAGACAAGCGTCTCGATGTAATAAAAAGCACCGATACCTATTTGTTAGAGGAAGGTCCCCTGCAGAGAAGGCTTGTGAAATGTGTGATTTGTAATGCCTTAAGGTTTGTTCTCAGCATGGTAGACACATCTAGGACTATTTCAAATGAATATACCGTCTTTATACTTCTGTTAAGATTAAAAGTGCATACTTCTGTTAAGATTAAAACCTGGAATCAATTCTATAAATAAAAACTGTTTATGCGTGTTTGGTTGTTTGTATGCTTTTTTTTAAAAAGATAAATGAGAGCCTTTTTATCCTGACGCTAGTAAAATTAAAAATGCTCAAATGAAAGACGTATTAAAAATATATTGCATGAACATTTTACGCCTGTAATACAGCGTAAAGAAAGTATATTTAACTAAGCATACGTTCACCTATAAACAAACAAACAGGTATGAGTATATGCTTGATTATTCGCTCCATACCAATAAAACTTCAGGAATTGCATATAACTGAATAAAACAAAAAATAATGAATCTATAGGAAACAAATGAGTGAAAATTAAACACTTATGTAAATGAATAAAACAGAGTTAAACATGTCTTAAGGAACAAGGGTTACGGTTTTTGTAGGGTATTTTGCGTGTCTGAAAAAAACCGAAAATCATTTGTGAGGTGAGAATCGTGGCACCATTTAGTCTAATTCTTTAACATATCAGACTTAGGTTGGCTGTATGGCTGCTGATGTTGGAAAGCACGATGTTATCTCAATGTGAACATATATATATATATATATATATAGGGGATAAATATTTTTTATTCAATTTTACACGTTAGGAGCAGATTGGAGCCCCTGGTGTATTAAAAGTACAGATAGCACATGTTAGAGGAAGACACCCCGCTGAGAAACATGGGTCGCTGATCACAGCGGCGTCATGTAGTCTGCTAGGGGCAATAAGACTCCTGGTATTTCAAAACTGGATATATTTTGGGGCATGACGATTAGAAAATAAAATAAGAGAAAATTCTGTGTTATATTGCAAATAAAATAAGAGAACCTATTTAAGTGCTTTATCAATGCCCATTTTTGAATAGCATACCTTCAGGATAATCTCCAATAACTTCTCATACACGGGCAAACTATTCTGACGATCGTTCCATACTATTCGCCGCGTTGTATAGGTAGCGCTCAGGTGTCGTGTTTATCTCCCATAGGATAGTTTTTCCTGATCCGGCCCCCTGTCGTTACAAAAGCATTTACCGCGATCTTTGAGAGTATAAATCGTTCACATACAGAGCTATGTATTACACTTCTGGAAAGCACGCTTCCTCTCAAGAAACCTTATCCCGTAAGAACCACTTCAGCTAAATGGACGGAGAATCAAGCCACAACAATGAGGATCTAAACGGTAAGGCCTATGTTTAATGTTTGAAACGCTGTTTATTTCTGTTTGAGCGAACACTGTGCGGCGTGTCTGTGATGTAAGGTAATCGGTGGTCTTTTTTTTTTGTTGTTGAACGGTCTGTTTTTAAAAATGGCGGTTAAGGGTCTATGTACTGTAAAATGTTTGAAACGCTGTTTATTTCTGTTTGAGCGAACACTGTGCGGCGTGTCTGTGATGTAAGGTAATCGGTGGTCTTTTTTTGTTGTACGGTCTGTTTTTAAAAATGGCGGTTAAGGGTCTATGTACTGTAAAATGTTTGAAACGCTGTTTATTTCTGTTTGAGCGAACACTGTGCGGCGTGTCTGTGATGTAAGGTAATCGGTGGTCTTTTTTTGTTGAACGGTCTGTTTTTAAAAATGGCGGTTAAGGGTCTATGTACTGTAAAATTTTGAAACGCGGTTTATTTCTGGTTGAGCGAACACTGTGTGGCGTGTCTGTGATGTAAGGTAATCGGTGGTCTTTTTTTTTTTGTTGTTGAACGGTCTGTTTTTAAAAATGGCGGTTAAGGGTCTATGTACTGTAAAATGTTTGAAACGCTGTTTATTTCTGTTTGAGCGAACACTGTGCGGCGTGTCTGTGATGTAAGGTAATCGGTGGTCTTTTTTTTTGTTGTTGTTGAACGGTCTGTTTTTAAAAATGGCGGTTAAGGGTCTATGTACTGTAAAATGTTTGAAACGCTGTTTATTTCTGTTTGAGCGAACACTGTGCGGCGTGTCTGTGATGTAAGGTAATCGGTGGTCTTTTTTTTTTTTTTTTTGTACGGTCTGTTTTTAAAAATGGCGGTTAAGGGTCTATGTACTGTAAAATGTTTGAAACGCGGTTTATTTCTGTTTGAGCGAACACTGTGCGGCGTGTCTGTGATGTAAGGTAATCGGTGGTCTTTTTTTGTTGTACGGTCTGTTTTTAAAAATGGCGGTTAAGGGTCTATGTACTGTAAAATGTTTGAAACGCTGTTTATTTCTGTTATTACTGTTTAGGAATGAGGCCCTATGTGCGGTATGGATGTGATGCTGGTTTTATTTTAAGAGTTAAGATGAGGCATGTAACTCAGATATATGATCACTATAAATACACATTTTAACACGGTGAATTTTAGGCATGTATTTTATTTTATGTGGTCATTAATATTATTTAAAATTATATATTTTCATTTTTACAGATATCCAGGAATTTATTGAAGAACATTTAATTTCACATCAGGAGGAAGTAATTGAGCAGCCTCCTATGCTCATTCCCCTCTCACCTATAATCATTCCATTGTCCCCAACATGTTTTTTGGAGAGTCAGAATGGTGAGTTTTTTCATTTGCTAAACCAAAATATTGCGATGTTTTTTTTATTTATTTATTTATTTATTTATTTATTTATTTATTTTTTTTCTGGTCAAACTATAAATACCTCCATTTAAATTGCAGATACAATCCCGGGTCATAGCATTTCCCTTGAGCTACCATGCGATCTAATCGTGCCTGAGGACTTTTTAAATAATTTCTCAGTGATACCAGAAACGCGTGAAAGTGAGTAAAATAGTAGACATATTTGTCTGTTTGTTTTATTAATAACAAATACATAAATGTACTTATGATATATATATATATATATATATATATATATATATATATATATATATATATATATATATATAGTGCATGAATGATATTACATGTTAGACATTATTTTTTATCTTATTATGATTTCCTTTTAAAAACATAACTGATTCATTCTGTTTTTAGAAGCTGAATATATTGAAGATTCTGAGCTTTTGGAACAGTACTTCAAGACATCATTCAGCGACCTAGCGTCAGACTCTGAATTGTCTAAAAGTATGAACCGTATTGTTTTTTATAGATTAATAAAATATGTTTGAGCGTTTTTCATAATATTAATTATTTGTAGGTTAAAACATTCATATTCAACCGTTTATTATTTTAGATCTTGAAAAAGCCGAAAGGAACGACGTGGCCTGTACTTCGGAGGAGGGACAGGTTATACAGGCGTATACCCCCTTGGAGCCTCACAATAAACCTCAAAAATCTGCAAAAAGACCTCTCAAAAGTAAGTGTATTTAAAATGAAGTTTGTTTGTTTTTTTTTTTTTTAAAGTGTGTTAAATATTTCAAACATCTGTTAAGGCATTTTGGGCTGATTGTATATTTTGGCATATTTTCATTTAGAACGGCCCACTAGACGTACACTTCTTGTGGAAAGCGAATCTTCCGAGGACGACACCTCCTTCAGCAGAGACCCAAAGTCTAAAAGGCCGCGTAAATTTTCCGAAAGGTTTCATACTTCGCTACAATCAAGAGGCACCCCCACCGTCTCCAAAGTATCACAAAGGCTAAAACCGACGCGCCCCTCAACTTCAACTACTGTTAGGTATCACAGCTCTGAGCTATTGAAACATGTACATCTGACTATAGAGCAGATCATTTACAGACACCCCGCTATAAGGGCCCTCGTTTCTGACCCTGAAGTGTCTCAGAATATACTTACATTAATTACCCTATTGAAAACGCTGGGTTTCTTAAAACAGTAACAGTGTATTTGTAGAGCTACAATGGAACCACATCGCAAAAAAACATGTAAAAGGAAACACATTGAAATTACTGTTGATGATTCTGACAATGATGAGGCTGTGAATGGTGTTCGAAAAAATAAAAAGGGTTCAATTGATCTGAGTCAAACTGTGTCAAATTCTGTGTTTAATTCTAGAAGCGTCCCCCGAAATACCTTAAATTCTGTTCCCTCAATAGGTTCCCATACACATAGTATGTCTCCAGACCCCTGTTGCATACCACATACTGTTCACCCCCAAAATTTAAACGGTTTTGAGAATTTTGACTATCTAGACAAACTACTAAATGATTTAAATTATAATGCAGATATTTTACCGTCAATCAGGGCTCTGATTGATGAAATTTCTACAGTTTCTCCCCCTATAAATGACAACTCCACTAATACCGACACCAATAATTCCCAGGGCCCAGGGTTTGTTAATGATGCTAAATTGACTCAGATCAATTTTGACTCTTTGGATATGCTTTTGCATGAAATGTATAGAGAGAATCATGATACTCTAGAGAGTGTAGGTGCTATGGAAAAACAAATAGGGGGAGGCTTAAACGAAGGGGGTTGCCTTGATGATTCTTTTAGCATAAAAGTCCCGGGGGGTGGAGTAATACATGATGATCAAGTGGCGGGTCCTTCTGGTTTACAGGACCCTAGTGATAGTGACGGTGGTAGAATTGGGGGGGCAGGTGTACAGCGTAGACATAGACATATGTTTAACAATTTCGAATTGAAGCAATCTCTTAACTTTACACATCTGTATGATCTGGATTCCTACGCTGAAGTTTTTACTGTGCTGCATGAAACGTTAGAGAATATGTTGAGTGAGGTTTCTAGAACGCTAAGACCTGCAGACGTAGTTCAGCTTGAATTACGAGCAGGATCCTTAGATATACCAGTGTATGTAAAAATGACTGGAGACAATTTAAGTCTAGACGATTTTCTCAGTCAGATTGAAGCTCTCCTTCAAAGTCATAGTGAAATTTTAGCTGATGACTCTTTGATGTTGATTGTCCAGGTTGTTAGGTGTCCAGAAGGAGGTGGTGTTAGGAGAGGTTTGCAGACCTTAATGAAAAGTGAGCTTATTAGAAAAAAAGCCAAGCATCTGATTATATGTTACAACAGAGACAATCAATTATGTTTTGCCAACAGCGTTCTGAGCTTGTTATTTCCAGAATTTAGGGAGGCCAATGATACGTGTATGGCTGAGGCTTTAAAACTTCAACAGAGTGTGGGATTAAGTGAACATCAAATGGTTTCGTTTGTAGACATAGATAAATTTGAACAGGTCCTAGATGTTAAAATTGTGGTGTGGTACAGATGTCCTCAAAAGGATGTGTTCCTGAAACATCAAACAGATACTCGAGCAAAAAACAAAACTGTATTTCTGTTTCTTCATGAGAATCATTTCTATGGTATTGTTAACTTGAAAGGTTTTCTGGGTGTTGCCTATCTATGTAATTACTGTTACACAGCCTACAGTAACCGATCTGGACATCGCTGTGAAGGACACTGTAATGTGTGTTTTTCACCAGCCTGTAACAGCGAGTCACCTGTAAAGGTAAAATGTAACGACTGCAATCGTTATTGTCGATCGCAGCTCTGTTATGATGAGCATAAGATTCTCCGAGATAAAGCCAACAGTGAAAAACAGGTTTCTATGTGTGACATTTTAAAACTTTGTACAAGGTGCTATTCTCTCTATAAATGTGACCCGACAAAGCCCCAGACTCATAAATGTCTTACTCCATACTGTAAGCTATGTAAAGCCGTGTTGTTACCTCACAGTGATCATAAATGTTTCATTCAAACGCTTAAACCTAAGGAACCCACAGACAAATATGTGTTTTATGATTTTGAATGTCGGCAGGAAGCTGGTGTGCACATTCCTAATTATTTGTACTGCATGCATATGGGTGGTGAATCATGGTTTTGGGAGGGCGAGGAATGTGTGAAAAAAATTTTTGAGCGGTATCGTAGACCTTGTTATGCAGGATATACTTTCTTGGCACACAATGCAAAGTCTTATGACAGTTATTTACTGATGAGTTATTTAGTAACCAATGGAATTAACCCAAATATCATAGCTCAGGGTAGCAAGTTGATGTGTTTTACAGACGAGGCTTTTAAGATGCGTTACATTGATTCCTTTAACTTTTTGCCTATGAAGTTAAGTGCCCTGCCTGCAGCTATGGGGTTTGAAGCCAGAAAAGGATATTTTCCTCATTTTTTCAATACTGCTGAAAACCAGAATTATGTGGGGATATATCCAGAACCACGCTACTATGGTGTTCAGCAAATGATGTCTAAAGATCGTGAGGACTTTTACAAATGGTATGATTCGATTAAGAATGGTGTTTTTAATTTCAGAGACGAAATGGCGTTCTACTGCAAAAATGATGTTGAAATTTTGAGAGAGGCATGTATCAAATTTCGTACCGAGGTTTATGCAATAGGGCAGATAGACCCCTTCCAATGTACAACCATTGCTTCACTGTGCATGGCTATGTATAGAAGTAAATTCCTGCCTAAAGACACAATAGCTGTCATTCCTCCCGACAATTACAGTGCCCAGCAAAAAAACTTTTCAAATGCCTCGATACAATGGTTAATGTATGTCGCAGAAACTGAAAATGTTTTCATTCAACATGCTTTAAACTACGGAGAGCTTAAAATAGGCCTCTTTTTCTTGGATGGTTATGCTGTGATTAATGGTAAGCGTACGGCTTTTGAATTTGCAGGGTGTTTTTTTCATGGATGTCCCTTGTGCTATGATTCGGCCGATGTAAACCCCTTAAGCAAAGTTTCGTGTGGTACGATGCGGCATCACTTTGATGAAAAGATTGAAACATTGCAAAAGGTTTACGGGTTGGAAGTCAGAGTTATTTGGGAACATGAATGGAACACACTGAAAAAACAGCCTAAAGTGCACGATTTTCTGGTTCGTTCTGATTTTCCAGAACGCATCAGTCCTCGCGAGGCTCTGTTTGGGGGCCGTACAAATGCCATTACATTACATTATGTGGCCCAGGAAAATGAAAGGGTGGAATACTTTGATTTCACTAGCTTGTATCCTTTTGTTAACAAGACAAAATTGTACCCAGTAGACCATCCTACCATAATTTACCATAATTTTCAAGACTTGAGCCAGTACTTTGGATTGTTCAAATTAACTGTTCTGCCTCCTAGGGGTCTTTATTTCCCTGTACTGCCTGCCCGCATCTGTGGTAAATTAATGTTTACCCTCTGCCGTTCATGCGCGGAAACACTAAACCAGACGGGGGTGTGTAATCATACCTCTGGAGAAAGAGCCTTGACCGGGACATGGTGCAGTGTAGAGGTAGTCAAAGCTCTTGAGAAAGGTTACAAAGTGTCTAAAATACACGAAGTTTGGCACTTTCCTCAGAAATCTGACACTCTCTTTACAGGTTACATTAACAGTCATCTCAAGGGGAAACAGGAAAGTTCAGGTTACCCGGCTCATTGTACCGATGAGGAGCGTAAAGAGCGTTATATTGCTGAATATTTTCAGAAAGAGGGGGTTCAATTAGATCCTCAAAACATCAATGTTAATCCTGCTAAAAGACAAATCTCCAAACTATCCCTCAACAGTTTATGGGGGAAGTTTGCCCAGAGAACTAACCAGCTCTCTACAAGCTTGGTAAAGGATCCTGACCAGTTTTTCCATTATCTCTTTTCAAAAAGATATCAGGTTTCGCATTTTTGTTTTGTAAGTGATACTGTGGCTCAGGTTCAATGGCGTTACGCTTCTGATACCTATACTCCCACAGGTAATGTAAACGTATTTATAGCGGCATTTACAACGGCGTACGCCAGGCTAGAGCTTTATAACCTCTTGGATCGGCTGCAGGATCGATGTCTGTATCATGATACGGACTCTGTAATCTTTGTCAGCAGGCCCCAGGCTTGGCGTCCCGAACTAGGCGATTATCTTGGTGACTTAACTAGCGAGTTAAAGCCGGGGGAATACATTACCGAGTTTGTGTCAGGGGGCCCTAAAACATATGGTTACGTTACAAACAGCGGAAAAACATGTCTCAAAGTAAAGGGGATTACCCTAAACTATGAGAATTCCAAATTAATTAACCTCGCTTCGTTAAAAGACCTTGTACAAAACTTTGTGAATCATGATAGAAACACCCCCACTGAGCATATCATGATTCGCGGCTCCCAGATTCACCGTAATAAAAAAGAATTTCAATTGGAAAACAAACCACTCCAGAAAACCTTTCAAATAGTATACAATAAGCGAGTCTTGCGTTCTGATTTCACATCGCTTCCTTATGGATTCTGAAGAAGGTTTTGATATTAGACTAGCCGTGCCTTTTGCAGCTATAATATCGGGACCCTCCAATTCAGGCAAAAGTTACTTTGTGAAGCAGCTTTTAGAAAACTCTCAACAGATCTTTTCCAAACCCCCTGAGAATATCATTTGGAGTTATAGTTGCTGGCAGGGAATATACAATGAATTGTCACTTAAATTTAAAAATATCAAATTTATTGAAGGCATACCAGATTCATTAACCGATGATAATTTAATGCCTCCTAACAAAATCAATTTACTCATTATAGATGACTTGATGGAAGCAGCTAGCGAAAATGATGAAATACAGAAAGCTTTTACAAAATACGTTCATCATAGGAATTTATGCGTACTGTATTTGGTTCAAAATTTTTTTTTTCAAGGAAAAATGAGCCGCACAATAAACTTGAATGCCAATTACCTTATTCTGTTTAAAAACCCTCGAGATAAACTTCAAATCAACACACTAGCCCGTCAGATGTACCCCGGGAACTCCAAGTTTTTCTTAGAAGCGTTTGAAGATGCGACAAAAAAACCCTATGGTTATCTTTTAATAGACTTAAAGGCCCAAACCCCTGAAGCCTTTCGTCTAAGAACTGGTTTATTTACTCCTGATTGGCCTGTTGCGTACATCCTGAGAAATACCAAATCAAAACACCTATAAACGGCCGGTTATTGCTCTAAAACTTTTATTTATCTAGGCTATGCAACAGCGCAGCATGTCGGCTAGAATAAAACGTAACCTCCATCTCTTAAAGAGCATAGTTCATAGCTCTGCTCATCAGAGAAGAGCAATTTTACGAAACGCCTCAGACGATTTTATCAAATCGATTGGGGAAATAGCCTTAAATGCCTTAAAGGGTCACATCCCCTTAACTTCGAGTCAGTTAAACACTCTCAAAAAGCAGCGACGTGTTATAAAGAGCCTATGCAATAAGAAGCATTCAATTAAAAAGAAGAAAAAAACTGTGAATCAGAGTGGTGGTTTTATCGGAGCTTTAATAAGGATTGCATTGCCTTTTTTATCAGGACTCTTATCGCATCAAAGTTAATTTGTAATAATGACTCACTCCCAGAAAATGTTTCTGATACCCCAGCATCAACTTGATAGACTTCGGCAGCCTGAGCCCCAAAACCCCGAGCCTATTAAAAAAGCCGTTGAAAGCCGACTTGACTCTGAAATGAAAAGCATTCTACTTAGAAGCGACATCAGTGACCATGAGAAAGTTAAGCTATACACCAACTCCTTACAGAGATATCTAACCCTGCTTAAACAGAGTGAAAAAGAGTTTAATACCCTGTGGCAAAGTGCCCCGCCCCTGTGTGCATTTGTGTGTTTTGTGTATGTATGCGTGCGTATGTTAATGTTGGTGTATAGATTGGTACACGGGATATAAACAGGTCTGTGTTTCACGTGTGTTTAAAGTGTATATTTGTATTTAGGCACGGGATTGCACATCACGCACGTGCATTTAAAATATAATATGTGAACACGGGGTTTCACGTAATGAATTCACGTGCTGGGATTCAAGTGAATAATTAATTAGTAATTGAATCCCAGCACAACAGTATATATAGATGCACGTTTAGTCACTCGTGGTTGGTGTTCGGTGAGTGGAGAACGGGTGTGGAGAAGGAGAAACTAAATAGTGAAAGAACGTAAATATTAGTGTTATCTGCTCACCGTGTTTTGTTCGTCTGTCTGTGCACTGTCTAGTCCGTTTTGTTCGTCTGTTTATTTTGGCGTGTAGTGCCGTGTCCCGTGTTTTCTGTTTAAACCTTTTATTTTCTGTGCTGTTTTATTAAATGCTGAGCGAAACCATTCGCTCAGCTCCACCAAACTCCAAGTCTCTGTCTGTTTACTCCCTGCTTCTGGTCTGACGCCACCCACTCCGGCCGTCTTTGTGACACGTGGTGTCTTCGTGGGATAGCCGCGCCTCCAAACGTCAGACCAGGAGGGGTCTGGATTACAAAAAAAAAAAAAAAAAAAAAAAAAAAAAGTAGTAAGAGCAAGAAGAGGTATGGGGAGAAAGAGCTGCAGGAAGCAGCAGAAGCAGCGGTCACCCCAACCAGCAGTAGCCACCCCACTGCCACCGGGTTCCCCACCGTCCCGAGAAATATGGGACTGGTTGGTGCACCCCGAGGGGAAAATGGAAGGCTGGAGAGACGGCTGCCGGGACCTGGAGGACCTCCTCGGGGCCCTCGAGGACCAAGGCTGGTGCATGGCCTGTGGGGTCCAAGGACACACGGTGGCGATCTGCCCCTTCCAAGGTGAGGAGGAGGAGGAACAGCAGTCCGGGTGTTACTGCTGTGCTGAGCCTGGGCATTCCCGCACCAACTGCCCCTGGTACCCCCTCGGACAGCTACCCCAACGATGCCCCATCTGCGGAGGTGAGCACTTCGTGGCCCACTGCCCTGTCCATCAGGAGAGGGAGGAGCAGGGGTCGCCTCAGTCTCCACCACCAGCAGGGGGAGGTAGACTGCTGCTCCCACCGCCCCAACCACAACTGCAACAGCGGCCAGAGGAGCCAGAGAACCTGTTCCCCTGGTGCACCTGGTGCGGAGAGGTGGATCACCGCTGGAGGGACTGCTCCGAGGTGCCACCGAGCTGGTGCGGGCGATGTGAGGAAGGGGGACATGACTGGTCAGGATGCCCCTATGCCAGCTCGCCAGTGCCCAAGCGGAAGGAGCCTGAACGTCCTACGCCTGAGTGGGAGGAGCCCGAACGTCCTACGCCTGAGTGGGAGGAGCCCGAACGTCCTACGCCTGAGTGGGAGGAGCCCGAACGTCCTACGCCTGAGTGGGAGGAGCCCGAACGTCCTACGCCTGAGTGGGAGGAGCCCGAACGTCCTACGCCTGAGTGGGAGGAGCCCGAACGTCCTACGCCTGAGTGGGGGGAGCCCGAACGTCCACAGCCTGAGTGGGGGGAGCCCGAGCGTCCACAGCCCAAGAGGGGGGAGTCGGTGCGTCCACAGCCCAAAAGGGAGGAGTCTGTGCGTCCACAGCCCAAAAGGGAGGAGTCGGTGCGTCCACAGCCCAAAAGGGAGGAGTCGGTGCGTCCACAGCCCAAAAGGGAGGAGTCGGTGCGTCCACAGCCCAAAGGGAGGCAAGTCGGGGCTTCCACAGCTCTGGGACCCAAGCCACCAGCAGAGGGAAAATGCCTGCTGGTTCAGCCCCAAGAGCCGGAAGGGGAGGGGTTACAGGCCCAACCCCCTGGAAATTTTTGGGGGGGAGAGGGGCAGGAGGCTGGTGTCCCCCAGCAGCCTCTATTCATGCTGCTGAAGGCAGCATGGCGCGCACCAGCCCAGCCGCCACAGCGGAGGGAGCCAGCGCCGCCAGGAGCAGAGGAGCTGCCTCTGCCTCCGCCACCTCCACCGCTTCCTCCACTAGGAGCAGAGGAGCAGGAGCTGCCTCTGCCTCCACCAGGAGCAGAGGAGCAGGAGCTGCCACTGCCTCCACCACCGCCAGGAGCAGAGGAGCAGGAGCTGCCTCTGCCTCCACCACTTCCAGGAGCAGAGGAGCAGGAGCTGCCTCTGCCTCCACCACCGCCAGGAGCAGAGGAGCAGGAGCTGCCTCTGCCTCCACCACTTCCAGGAGCAGAGGAGCAGGAGCTGCCTCTGCCTCCACCACCTCCAGGAGCAGAGGAGCAGGAGCTGCCTCTGCCTCCACCACCGCCAGGAGCAGAGGAGCTGGAGCTGCCTCTGCCTCCACCACCGCCAGGAGCAGAGGAGCTGGAGCTGCCTCTGCCTCCACCACCGCCAGGAGCAGAGGAGCTGGAGCTGCCTCTGCCTCCGCCACCGCCCGGAGCAGAGGAGCAGGAGCTGCCTCTGCTGCCCGTACCTCCGCAGGGAGTACGGTGGCCGGAGCCCCAGAAAGGGGAGCTGCCGGCCACGAAGAAGGGGGAGGAGGTCTGGAGACCCCTTTCCCCAGCAGCAGTTTCGCTGCAGGAGTTCTTGTGGCCGGAGCCCCACAGGAGGGAGCTGCCGGCTACGAAGAAGGGGGAGGTCGGGGGACCACCTGCCCCCGCAGCTTTTTTGCTGCAGGACGGGACCAACAGGCTGTCAGCCGTGCCACTACCGGCAGGGGTGCTGACAGCATTGCCAGCCAAGGGCCCACTGAAGCCTCCCTTCCCAGCCCGAGACTTTGTCCTGGACTGCTGGGTTTTTAAGGGGGGAGGTGGCCGTTGAGGCCATGTGTGCTGTGCACAAGGGGGGGTATATGTGGCAAAGTGCCCCGCCCCTGTGTGCATTTGTGTGTTTTGTGTATGTATGCGTGCGTATGTTAATGTTGGTGTATAGATTGGTACACGGGATATAAACAGGTCTGTGTTTCACGTGTGTTTAAAGTGTATATTTGTATTTAGGCACGGGATTGCACATCACGCACGTGCATTTAAAATATAATATGTGAACACGGGGTTTCACGTAATGAATTCACGTGCTGGGATTCAAGTGAATAATTAATTAGTAATTGAATCCCAGCACAACAGTATATATAGATGCACGTTTAGTCACTCGTGGTTGGTGTTCGGTGAGTGGAGAACGGGTGTGGAGAAGGAGAAACTAAATAGTGAAAGAACGTAAATATTAGTGTTATCTGCTCACCGTGTTTTGTTCGTCTGTCTGTGCACTGTCTAGTCCGTTTTGTTCGTCTGTTTATTTTGGCGTGTAGTGCCGTGTCCCGTGTTTTCTGTTTAAACCTTTTATTTTCTGTGCTGTTTTATTAAATGCTGAGCGAAACCATTCGCTCAGCTCCACCAAACTCCAAGTCTCTGTCTGTTTACTCCCTGCTTCTGGTCTGACGCCACCCACTCCGGCCGTCTTTGTGACATACCCTTACATTAATTACACCCCCCTCTGAGGAAACGGACCAACCGGCAGCAGAATCTGAATCTAAGATAGTGACTGCTGTTATGAGTAGTGTGCCCTCCAGATCTAAGAAAAATGCTAATTTTATTTTAAACGCTATGTCTCAGAATGCTTTGGTTACCTCATGGAATGATCAAGGGGAATTCCTTCTTAGGGGCAAGAACATTAGAGGGTCGCATATGGTTGATTTAATCAGGCCTGCAACGGGGCATACCCATATCCCTGAACATAGGTTGCCTGTAGGATGGTCCGAATTCATCAAAGGTTTGTCTGTAATAAATGTCCCCTATTCTACAGTACCTAATTCTCAAACACGACAACTCATAGAAGCTTATAAAAAACGACCCTTAGAGACTCCCATGCAAAAGAAGCAGAAAAAAAGACAGCAGTTATGGGAAAGTTATTAAGATGTTACTGTTTTTATTGAGTTTACATATTTGTACATTTTGTTGTATATTCATGCATATGTTGTGTAAATATTGTCTGATACATTTTGTTGTATATTCATGCATATGTTATATAAACAATGTCTGATATATTTACAGCAATAAAAATATTTATTCACCATTTACAATGTCATAAGTTTTTTTTTTTTTTTGAAGATTAACATGTATAACATTTTTTAAAATCATGATGAGTCTTGACACACTGCACACATGAAAATATATTTATACAATTCTGTTTTTTAGGGTTAGACATACAATGTATAAATTGGGACACCATCAGATCATTTTTGTTTAAATCAGAGCTGTAGAGACCCATAACCTCAGGGTAAGTAAGTCCTTTGGATCGATGATGTACAAAGAAAACACAGTGATGGCCGCATGTCGTGGTCATAAGACCTTGTAGAGGCTGATTATTGTACACTGTTTGTTTGACGTTGTTGTCTAAAAAGTTTGAGATAGTCTTAGGAAAATAAATAAAATCTGGGGGGTTACCGTAAGAATCAAAAAACTCTCCCTTTCCCTCTTCTTTTAGATAAATCCCTAGCCAGTGTTCTCCCGGATAATTCTGGGGGTCCGTGTTGACAATGAGTATTGCAGGCAATTTTTTTATTTTTCCTTTAGGTAGTTGATCACTAGCTAGAACCCCATAAAAATACTTTGCAGTCAATGGGTTGCTGGTTAGCAGCGCTGTAAGCTGAGTGGTATTCATTTTAAAAGGATCAATGTTGTATCAAACTTTTCAGTAATCAAAGAGAACAGCTCTTTGGTGGGAAACCTCAATCACGTTCTCAAAAACAGCATATACAATCATATTCACCGTCTCTGGCAGAGCATTGGCAAAACGCATTTCAAGGCGCATATTACCATTTTTCACTAAGGAAAAATGATCTCCACATTCTTGATCAGGGGTCAAATCAAATGCATAGAGCGTATAGCCTCTAATAAAGTCTGACCTATCAATTATCAGCGGTTTGTCTTTGAGATGTCTACCTGTGGCCTGTATTAGACTGTAATATTCCCTGACTGGGTTGTGTCTTGCTGTATAGTGGGGTTGTAAAGGTTTTGAGGGGACTTGTTCACCATCGACGTACATAGCTATAAAGTTCCCAGCAAAGTGTTTAAAGTTAAATGGGTTTTTAGCGTAGGAACCACTAAATGCATCATTATCTGTTAAACCAATAACCACAAACTTTGGTAGCTGCCCCAGAAACAAATTCTCCTGATTACAGACCCTACTCCCTCTAGGAATACTAAAAACTTTCATAGACACTCTATCAATAGGATATCGGGCATTAGAGGTCATCAAGGCCTGAGCTTGGGCAATTCTGACCTCAGGGGACACTTTTACTTTTTTAATATAGAGAGATGCTTCTAAAATTTTAAGTTTGAACTCTTCTGCAGCATCAGACATTAAACAGAAAGTGTCATTGGCCCTCACCATTTTAATTTTCAGGTCAATCCCATTCAGCATGAGTTTCTCTTGAAAAAATATATCCGCATGCAGAGGTCCTAAAAGTTCAACAGTATGACTCATTCTGGTAAACGCATGCCGTTTAACTAAACCTTCATTAGCCCCTGCAGGATCAGTCTCATCCATATGTCCTGGGGTATCTTTGTAAAACAAGCCGGCAGTGAACTGTGATTCTAGAGTGTCCTTACTAAAGTTTAGCATTGCTTCTATAATGCTTCTGTAAGGATAAGTATTACTGCTTTGACTGATTAAGCGATTTCCTGAAGTTACATCCACTTGTGAAAACATGGTAGCTACAGGGTAATTGATAATACCGACTATACTACCTCCAACTAAATCGGAGCCATCAGCCCTAGTAATTTTGCATGAAAGTCTTAAAAGAGTATTATTCAAATCAAGATAATCTTCCCCATTTCCCGCTATGTAAAATTCGATGGGGCCCGTGTCAGACAAGGCCGACAGGGGGGGAATTTCCACATAAAGGTTTTTTTCAATACTTGTCTGGGTATAAGGTACAGTAAACAGATCCAATTCTGATTTCACACATTCTTGAGACATATGATGTACCAGCGTCATGATTTAAAAGATGTTTCTCTTTTTCGCTGTTCTGGGAGTCTTTGGTTTCTTACTCCTTCTCCGGTTACCCTTACTAAATGACCTCAATGTAGCTGGTTTAGAATTTTTGTGTGGATGATAGCGAGATCCTGGGGGTTTGCTACGTTTTCTCTTGTATCCTCATCAAGCCCTCACCTGACTGGCTCTTGTTATGGCTATGAGGGTTATGACTTGTTAGGACATTTGACACCACGTCACTAACAATATTTTTAGCTGCTGATTTAAAATGAGGTTTAACTATTTCAAAACCCCTTCTAAGTAACGGTAAAGCTTTTCTGAAAAGACTTCTAAAAATACCCCCTATACCCGCCCCATACATTACTGGAGCTCCAGAAAATCCTGGCAATCCATTACCAGTCTGATTTTTGTAATAATTAATATAAGGATTGACATATCCATTAGGGCCCATTTTCAATTATGTGTAAAAAAGAGGCTTTACAGGTCGGAAATGCAACTTCACTACAACCTTCCCAAAATGGAATGGCACTAACTTGTTTTGGTCCGTCTTAATTTGTATAGTTAATGTGTCAAAGGTGGTCTTGCTGAGTGGCACATAATGAGGTCTGTCGTAAGTTACCGTGATTATATCGTTGTTTTTGCCTTTAATAGGAACACATCTTAGAAGAGGCACGTAACTATCTCCAACGGCTTGATGTGTAATGATATCAGTATAGACATACAGGGTATAAAATCCCGCTCTGATGTCAGCTGGGTAGTTGGTCCTCAAATAAGCAGAATACACTTTAGCCTCAATAGGACCTAATAGGCTAATAGTTTCACCCTTTATAGTCTCACGAAATCCCAACATTTGTCCGAGGTGTTCTTTGGTAAAAAGCATATACGGTTTAGTACTTTTTATATAAATTCGTCTTTCTATAGGTTTATAGAATAATTTCAAATCATTATTATTTTGTTCATCGGGAGTCTTGTCACCTTTCTGATCTAGTCCTTTTCCGAGCAGGACATCGTTCATGGTCGTTATTACATCCTGAAGGGTCTCATAATATCCTTCTGGTATAGTATATTCACGTTTTATCGCATTTTCTATATCATTGGTAATAAAAGTGCTGTCTTTAAGGCTAATATTATCCCAGGTATGGGGATATTGAATCTCTGCTAAGCAAACTTCCCATTTTCCCGGTAGATTCAATGTTTTAACCAATTTGATAGTAAAATTTGATATTGCATTTTTAGGGAAAACCTCCTGTGAAGCATTACTAGGCAGAGTTACATAAAAAGAGTCTTGAGACATCTTGAATAATGTTTTAAGTGTAATTAAATACACTCTGTACTTGTTAACTCTTTAGATCCACCACCTGCTGCTCTGCGACCCAACTGTTAAATTTTTCAGGCCAACCGGCCCATTTTATGAGATAAGACTTTTTACCATTTTCCTTTTTCTCGGCAACTATCTTCTCTATCCTAAACAGCCTATCAGTCTTAACATTTATTTTCTGTAATTCTGGTTCATAAAATGTGCCCATTATAGGCTCTCCATCATAATCACATAGTTTATACACCGGTGGAAATCTTGGTATACATTCTGTTATAGTAAAAATCTCTGATGTAAACGTCTGTTCATATCCTTTTATAAAGGGAGCTCTTAACTTTGAAATTCTTACGCTGTCACCGACGGCAAACTTAAACTTTATATGTTTAGGGCTTTTCTTCTTAGAGTATAAAGTTTTAAACACTTTAAATGAATTATCTTCATTAACTTCTGAAGGTTTCATTTGAATACTACGGTGGAAGGAGTTGTTATATGCATGTACCATTTCTTGTAGTTTATCCATATACTTATGCGTGTTAAAAGCGGTGAAATATTTCCACATTCTTGTTTTAAGAGTCCTGTTGTATCTCTCAACAATAGATGCTTTTAGTTCATTCCCCGTGGTAAAGTGTAGAATATTATGTTTTTTAGCATGTTCTGAAATGCTTTGTTTAGAAATTCGGCCCCTTTATCAGTTTGTAGTTTTTTAGGTTTCCTACCAGCGCCGATGATCCTCTTGAACGCCTCTGTCACCATCTTAGATGACTTATTTTTCAATGGTAAGACCCATGCATATTTGGATAAGATATCTATACATGTTAACATGTACTTATAACCTCCATTTTCTTTTGACAAGCTAGACATATCCACTAAATCAGCTTGCCACTGTGTGTCGATATTAGATACAAATACAGTGTTTCTTTTAAAGGTTATTTTAGAGGGCTTATGCAACGTATATGAGTCTTGCTCTGATAAAAAGTCAGTTACGACCCTCTCAGAGACTTTAGGTCCATCAGACCTCAGAGCTCTTTGAAGAGTCTGTAAACCCCCTAAACCTCCAGGATTTGAGGGATCGTAGTATATTTTTTTCATACGCTGGTGTGTCATCTTTAACCAAAATAACACAACTGAGAACAATATGACTTTCAAAAAGTTTTTTATTCAAAGGTTATCATAACACTTCAGAGACATGTGGGACGTTCAAAAGTTTTATTCACAGTTTATCAAGAAGATTAGGACATTTTAGAAGAGCTATAAAGTTTTTACACAAACATTCATGATTAGTCACTAAATAATCCACGACATTTTGCACAACTATTGATATATCTTCATCTCTTAAAAACCTGGCCATGTTATAAAAACATACATCAGTCACATAAGCATACAAAACAAGGATATGTGTACATTTGCAATCTTCTATTTCATCAAACATTATAGGTAATATATTCATAAAAAATGCATTTAAGGGTTTACAGTGTTTTACATGGGTAATTACCAACTCTGACCATTCTTTAGTATCAATATCTTTACGGATTAAATCAGTTACACTTTTTAAATTGCTAAACATTTTTACATTTACGGGGATCAGGTTTTGAAAGAGTCTCTTGCAAGCCACTTTCTCAGCTAATAACTCAAACAACAGCCCCTCCATGGTTTTCCTCAGTTTTGCTGGAGTCTGGACGTTCCCCATTTTCAAAGTCACAGGCCCCGTAATATGCTAATGGCGCGCGCGGGTTAGTAAAACTGCGATGGTAGAAAGCTTTGGTAATTTTGTTAACAATGTCTCGGGTCTTGTCATCCAGGGTTTCTTGTAGATGAATCAGTTTACGTCTAATGCTGTGTTCTGGTCTTAGCTCTGTTAAAATATCTTCCACCAGTTTCTGAAGTTTTGTTAAAGACGGATGAAAATTGAAACACGCTAGAGCTTTAGCTATCAGAAGCTTCAGCCACGGGATGTGTATTTTTTCTAGTATTTCTTCAAAATGTTGATCAAAATAATTGGGGGCCGCATCAAAAAGGCAGCTGTGTCTCAGTTGGCTCGGGTGGTCAATTTCACAACCCCGGCAATTTTTCACCATATCACGGTCAATGATCACTTCCAATAGAGAAGCCACGAGACCCATAGAGATCTTTAATACTTTTTCAAAAGAGATGCCTAGGCCCCCGTCAACGTCGTCAGACTCTGCAGGATTGAGGAGCGGGACATTTTCAAAGTCTTTTATAAGCTGTGTCATTTCTTCACTGGTCCAATCCATCTCAAGATCGCAAGGTTCAAGAACGGCATTTTCAGAGAAGTATCTAAAGTTTGCAGAAGCCATGGTGTCAGACTCCTTCAATCAAAAGGACATGTGGGGAGCCCCTTTAGTATGCTCCCCAAGATTATTTTTCGGCCTATGAGGGTGTTGACGCCTCAGGCACCGCGGGGGATCCTTTGAGATGACCTATCAGAGATCCTTGAATGGGTGGTCCTTGAGGCGCCGCCCCTGTGGGCGTTTTCAGATTTACCCTATTACATCCGCCCCTCTCTCTCTCTCATTGATGTTTGTTTTCAGTTCAGTCCACAGAGGAGATTGTACAGTACACAGACGATCCTTGGGAAGAATGCTTGAAGGCCCCATGCTTGGACTCTCTCTTGAAACTTTTTTTACAAGCCGTAGTTTCTTTTGTATCTGTGGAGGGGCTAATGTGCATTTTTTTAAAAGCTTTTATAAGTTCAGACATTTCCCAATCCTCAAGATCCACTTTCTCTGAGCAGCAACTAACAACGGTATGAGACATCTTGTGTAACACTCTAATAAGTTGGCAAAATATTTTCCTCCTTTTTATAAGGTCTGAAAAACATGCCCAGACATGCCCCTTTAAAAAAAAAAAAAAAAAAAAAAAAAATTATAAATATTTAATGTTTATAAGCACTTATTAAATACAAAGGGCTGATTTATATATATATATATATATATATATCATTACCCATATTCCAAATGTTTATATAAAATCCCCGCCCCTCATTATATATTCATAAATCCATGCCCCTCATTATATATTCATAAATTCATACCTATAAGGTCAAAAAAAGGTCAAAAGGGTCATAAATTAGACTTTTGACATAAGCTATAGTACTATTACTACTAATATCAACGAAATATTTTTTCATAACAAAGCAAACAAGTACAGAACTACCACAGTCCCAAAGAGGTACGGAATTAAAAAAGCAGCCAGTAGCCCCGCCCATACCCTAAAGCTATGTGCTTACCCAATTGGCGCTGCCTCTTGTCTGTTATTTTCCTATTGCTGAGTGATGCCCCGCCCCTCGTACTCAGGGCACAAATGGAATTGACTGACGCTTCTGTGAAGTAATGGTTTTATAAACAATACATACCGGTATGTGATTGTTAATATGAAATATATATAAAAGCGGCTGAAATACAAACTGACAAAAAAAATCTAGCAGAGGATGGTTTCGATCCATCGACCTCTGGGTTATGGGCCCAGCACGCTTCCGCTGCGCCACTCTGCTTTTGCTCAGTTGTCAAATGTTTAATAAGATACTGTTAAATTAATTAATATAATGGACTACTATTTAATCATAGCGGTTAACGTTACTTTAGGGTGGTAAGGTTAAATTGCCTTTACCAGACACCGTGTTTAAATGGTTACTGACGCTAACCATGTTGAAATATATGTTTATTTATTTTGATGAATAATAGCTGAAGAGAGGGGAAACGTCTGGAAAGTTTATTATAAAACAGTCGTGAGAAAAAAAAACATACACGTTACACCCCAGATGGGACTCGAACCCACAATCCCTGGCTTAGGAGGCCAGTGCCTTATCCATTAGGCCACTGGGGCTCCTAAAGAAAATGCCGTTCTTGCTCATATTTGTGTGCCTGACTATCGCTAAATACAGAATGGAAGGTAACCCCAAAAAAAAATTATTAATGCTTTACCTTTTTACCTGTACTGTACTCTGCAAGCTTTTTATGGTCACCTCGGATTTTTCAGTACAGGTTGCAAAAGCAGACAAAAGCAAATAAAAGTATTTCTGAGGGTTTTATACTTTAGATTTTATGGCTAAAAGGTGCCATCCCACAACTTTGCAGTGAATTTCTCAGCATTTATTATGATAGAAACGTCAGTTCGACGAAACACTTTTTAATAACTTAAGAATAATAATGCACTGAAACGAAGGTCCCACCGAGATTTGAACTCGGATCGCTGGATTCAGAGTCCAGAGTGCTAACCATTACACCATGGAACCCATATTTACGCCTTGGCCACGTAACTGTTATAAATACATCATTTTATTATTATTCTTTTTGTTGTTGTTGTGTGTGTAAGAGTTTCTACTGCGATTGTTTTAATTAGCACTAATCTTGGACTACCTTACCCAGGGTAACATTACACAGTCCAAGATTGGTTTTAATCGGGCTGTGAAAGCAGCCGAATATGTTTACAATGACTTGGATCCGGGAATCCAGAGCATTAAAAACTGTAATAAGTCCAGACTAGTTTGGAAAAGCTTGTCTTCGTTCAGACTGTATCACAATCCCCCATCCTTCACTGCTATGACATAATAGTGTTGCATTGAATTACTACTTTTTATAAAGCATGTTATTGTGAAGCATGTTTACTGACGTGCACCTTTTGTTTTTGTGTAGATCGCCTCACCATTACCTACTGTCGAAGCAGTGGCCCTGGAGGCCAGAATGTTAATAAAGGTATGGAAATGGAAGTCTTTGTTAAAATATTCACAAGCATGTTTAATGTACAGGGTGATCAGGAGCACTGTTGTGGGGAAGCATTCTCCACAGAGTTAACTAGACAGGCAACAACATCACAGGTTACAGAGAGTCAGCTACTGTTGTGTTATAGTACATTTTTCACATTTTGTTCTAGTAAACACACAAGCTGAAGTCCGGTTCCACATACAAACAGCTGATTGGATTCCTGAAGATGTGCGACAAAAGATTATTTCTCAGGTAACATCAATACTAAGATTACATATTCACTGGAGCTGACTGCTAATAACATTGAAGAAATGTGAAAGTTAACTAACAGCTGGTGTGTAAAGGGTAAATATTTTAACTTCTAACTGAAATGAAAGCTTAACAAAAAACACCTCTACGAATCTGTGCTATACGATGAAAACATGAATAAAATCAGACATTGGTCTAATTAGTTTGTTATAAGGCTATGATTTTGATGCAGTACTTTTTAGTTCGTTTTACTGGCAAGGTGCGGCAAAAAAACAAGAATTCACGGAAAGTTGTCCAAATGTAGGTTTAGCTACATCAACATACACAAGAGCTTTTAAATAGTACACCAGAACCAATAATATAAAGACTTGCTTTTGACTGCTGGCAAGTTTAAATGTTACTTTAGAGTACAAAACTTTACCGTCCAGACTTCAGACTCCGACATCATTTCTGGTCAGAGTCGAGGGTCTCAGTGCGACAAATGTTTGAAATTCTCCCTTTCGGGTTCCCTGTTGGTTGAGAGGACGGATGTACCAACGATGTCGCTTTTAAAACCTCTTGATAAGAGGTACAAACTCAGCACATTTACTTTAAATGTAAATGTATCCAATTTTGCGAATGCAATCTGTATTTAAAGTGTGAACAACAGCTGTGACCACTTTGCGCAGTCAAAAGTGCTGCGACACGACGCGTCCCGTACAGCAAATAGTGAAGCTGCACAGCTTGTAGTTGATTCACCTGCGATAGAAGGAATCTACGTAAGGAATTGATCATTTGACATATACTGGACTATACATTAGGTACATTTCTAACGAGATCACACTGATGTAGAACATATTTCTATATTTAAGTTAAATTATTTTCCTTACCACACCAAAGGAAAAGAGCCTATATCACTTTTTAAAACGCAGAAACATGTACACTGACTTAGATTGTATTATTTGATCTGAAATACAAGTTACACAATTAATAAATAAAATCTAAAATAAAAAAAAAACCGACCACGAAGGGACTCGAACCCTCAATCTTCTGATTCGAAGTCAGACGCCTTATCCATTAGGCCACGCGGTCTTTCACCAAAAGAGAGCGTTTACTTAAATACTTTCATCTATAATTAGCGTAGTTTGTACTACAGTATCAACGAAATATTTTTTCATAACAAAGCAAACAAGTACAGCACTACCACAGTCCCAAAGAGGTACGGAATTAAAAAAGCAGCCAGTAGCCCCGCCCATACCCTAAAGCTATGTGCTTACCCAATTGGCGCTGCCTCTTGTCTGTTATTTTCCTTTTGCTGAGTGATGCCCCGCCCCTCGTACTCAGGGCACAAATGGAATTGACTGACGCTTCTGTGAAGTAATGGTTTTATAAACAATACATACCGGTATGTGATTGTTAATATGAAATATATATAAAAGCGGCTGAAATACAAACTGACAAAAAAAAGCTAGCAGAGGATGGTTTCGATCCATCGACCTCTGGGTTAAGGGCCCAGCACGCTTCCGCTGCGCCACTCTGCTTTTGCTCATTTGTCAAATGTTTAATAAGATACTGTTAAATTAATTAATATAATGGACTACTATTTAATCATAGCGGTTAACGTTACTTTAGGGTGGTAAGGTTAAATTGCCTTTACCAGACACCGTGTCAAAATGGTTACTGACGCTAACCATGTTGAAATATATGTTTATTTATTTTGATGAATAATAGCTGAAGAGAGGGGAAACGTCTGGAAAGTTTATTATAAAACAGTCGTGAGAAAAAAAAAACAACATACACGTTACACCCCAGATGGGACTCGAACCCACAATCCCTGGCTTAGGAGGCCAGTGCCTTATCCATTAGGCCACTGGGGCTACTAAAGAAAATGCCGTTCCCTTTCACGTCGAAAATAACCATCAACATGAGATATTGCCGTCAGGCAGCACTGGTAGGCTGAGCTTTTATAGCAATATAGCTGCAGTGTAAGCCCGCCCCCCTGGGAGCTTACTTAACTGCGCGCGCGGGGATGCACTTCCTCTTTTGTCTTCAGCCTTGATACGGTAGGTAATAGATAATAGAGCTTGTTAACTGATTGTACTCGATAATCTTTACGCTTGAGAAGCTGGTTAATTACCCCTTCTCTGAGTTTATTTCAGTTATTGTGTTATTAGGATTATATATATTTCTTTTATATATATTTTCCTTTCGCTTTGCTTTGGCATCGCGTCTTCGTGGTCTCCCGTCTTCCTTTTCTTATTGTTATTATTATAATATATAATTTTATTATATTTATTATTTGGGTTTTTTGTGTATATATATTGTTATATATATTTTTTATTGTATATTGTTTGGGACGCGTGTTGCGTTGGCCTTAGGCCACGCGCATTATTGCAGCCTCGGTCTTGCTTAGGCAAGACCGCGTGTGTGTGTGTGTGTGCGTGCAGCCTGCATTGCAGTCTCCCCCCCCACCGCGGCGCGTTCTACCCCCACGTGGCTGCTATTGAGTATAGCCCCACTGTTTTACACTATACGTAGTGTCTGCTGCAGCGTCCAAACAAAAGAAAAAAAAAAAAAAAAAAAAAGTTTTTTTCCCATACAGTATAAGGAAGACGACCACCAAGTGCATTAACTGTTGCCCTTATAAGCAACACAACACCTTGTCTTTCGAGACTCAGACACACAGACACTTTCGGTGTCAGCGCTTAGGCGCCTGGTGTAGCGCTTCGGCGCCTAGTGCTTGGGCTCAGTGCACGCAACGCACCTGTGCACGCACCTCGACGCTCGGTGCTCGGTGCACGCACCTCGACGCTTGGTGCTCGGTGCGTCTGTGCACGCACCTCGAAGCTCGGTGCTCGGTGCCTCGGTGCACGCACCTCGACGCTCGGTGCTCGGTGCCTCGGTGCACGCACGTCGACGCTCGGTGCTCGGTGCGTCGGTGCACGCACCTCGACACTCGGTGCTCGGTGCCTCGGTGCACGCACCTCGACGCTCGGTGCTCGGTGCCTCGGTGCACGCACCTCGACGCTCGGTGCTCGGTGCCTCGGTGCACGCACCTCGACGCTCGGTGCTCGGTGCCTCGGTGCACGCACCTCGACGCTCGGTGCTCGGTGCGTCGGTGCACGCACCTCGACGCTCGGTGCTCGGTGCCTCGGTGCACGCACCTCGACGCTCGGTGCTCGGTGCCTCGGTGCACGCGCCTCGACGCTCGGTGCTCGGTGCCTCGGTGCACGCGCCTCGACGCTCGGTGCTCGGTGCCTCGGTGCACGCACCTCGACGCTCGGTGCCTCGGTGCACGTACCTCGACGCTCGGTGCTCGGAGCCTCGGTGCACGCACCTCGACGCTCGGTGCTCGGTGCACGCACCTTTGGTGCACGCACCTCGACGCTCGGTGCTTCAGTGCACGCACTTGGCGTTTGCCTTTTCAGTGCTTGGTGCACGCGCCTCAACGCACCTTAAAGCTGTTCGCTTGGTGCTCAGTGCTTAACGCTCGACGCTCCTATTACTGGCACGGTACGCTTCGGCATACAACGTGCTGCACCATGTCATTTCACCGCTGTGTCACCTGTGGGACGAAGTTACCGGCTAATGACCCGCATGAGGACTGCGTGTCCTGTCTGGGGCCGGAGCATGCGGCATCTGCTTTGGCAGACAAAGCCTTTTGCACGTTATGTGCAAGCTTTCAGACGCGCACTCTGCGTCATAGGGCGAGGAGAGCAGTCGGGGATCGCTCCCCTTCATCTGGGTCGTCACACACCCTTTCCGCCCCGCAGCCTTCTTTGGCTTCCCCGCCAGCGAAGCTGCCTTTTTCCAGGAGTTCGCCTTCCCAGGTTACCCCTGGTCAACGATCTCCTGACGTTAGGCGCAAGAGAGACCGCTCCCACAGCCTTTCTGTAAGGCGAGGCCCTTCTCCTCGCGGCGAACGCTCCCGTCAGATCTCGAGATCCCGCTCTAGATCGCCCCAAAGGAGAGGACGTTCCCGTTCTCCTCGTCGCGACAGGCGAGGTGGTGTAACTGAGCTTACTAATAAGATGTCTCAGTTTATGGACCTTATGATGGGGCAGCAATCGCTGCTCATGTCCCTGGCCACAGCTCGGGCCGCAGAGGAGCCAGTCAGACCAGCTGTCAACCAGCCGATCATCCTACCACAACCCCTGTCCGTTCCAGTTGCGCAACAGGACGCATGGGACGTGGATGCTATCTCTCGAGATGCATCAGAGGGTGAGCCTCTCCACGGAGAGGATAGTGTGGAGGCAGAGCTCACGTCCCACCACTCAGAGTCTGAGATGGAGGTAGGCGTAGATGACTCTTTATGGTCCCTAGTAGAGCGGGCGACTCGCCACCTGGGCTTAGAATGGCCTGCCACTGAAGAACCTAGGCGCTCTCTTTTTGAGTCGCCTTTGGCACAGGGCCAGCAGTCTAGGATGCTTCCGGCCTTCCCAGACTTTGTTAAGGAGGTGATGTCCACTTGGGGGACTCCAGCCTCCGCCCCGGCAACCTCGCGTAAGGCGGCTGCCTTTACCATGCAAGGTGCGAGTGAAGCGGGTCTGGCGTCATTTCCGCCAGTTGGCGCTGCGTTCGCAGCGTTGGTGAAGTCACCAACACTCTCTGGGTTGGTGAAAGACCCCACCTGCCCTAACAAGCAGTGCAGGATCACTGAGGTGCACCTCAAGAGGGGCTATTCGGCGGCTACAGAGGCAGTTAGGCTGTCCAATCTGGCCAGCCTCCTCTCAGTTTATCAGGCTGCGCTAATAAAGGATCTCCCAGACTACCCTTCGGTGTCTCTGAGAGTGGAGTTGGGGCTAGTTGCCCAGCTGCTGGTCAAGCTAGCCCAGCTTAACGCGCGGGCCCAGGGCAGGAGCATCGCGTCTCTGGTGGTGGCCAGACGACAGCTCTGGCTCTCGCAGGCGAGAGTCGAGGAGCATGACAAAGCTCCCTTGTTGGATGCCCCAATTACACTGGGGCACACATTTGGCACAGCGGTGGAAGAGATGCTGCAAAGCTCAGCTAAGGCTAGAGAGGCATCACAGCAGTTGGCTACAATATGGCCGCGTAGGCCTTTCCAGGTCAAACGCCCACAAGAACATCAGTGGCGTAGAACACCACCGCAACACCAGCCCCGTCCAGGGGGTACTAAGACCTCCCCGGCGGATACAGCAGCGCGTGGCCAAATCCCAAGGGGACGACTGCAGCGCACAGGGTGGCGACCTAGAGGAGGCGGCAGACCACGCCCTCGTGGCTCTGGCCAGGCCCCTCGTGAGCGAGCGAAGCCTAAGCAGCCCTGAGAAAACCAGGCAGCCATTAGCCCAACCCTACACTGTTCCACAGCTTCTGTTTTGGCAACAATGCACCAGCGATATCTGGGTGCGCAAAACTATACTCACCGGGTACACCCTTCAGTTCCGGTTAAACCCCCCCCCCCTTCAGGGGGGTGGTGGTAACTGTGGTGAAGGACGTGGTTCAGTCCTCAGCTCTGAATGTGGAAATACAGGCATTGCTCAGGAAGCGTGCCATTCAACTAGTAGACCCTGCTCTGACCGACCAGGGGTTCTACTCCAAGTACTTCCTTGTGCCAAAGAAGGACGGCGGGCTCCGCCCTATTCTAGACCTGCGTGTACTGAACAAATACCTACGGGTGTTGTCGTTCAAGATGCTCACGCACAGGCACATTGTCCAGTCTGTCCGGCAGGGCGACTGGTTTACCACCATAGATCTGACAGATGCGTACTTTCACGTTCCCATCTATCCGGGTCACACGAAGTATCTACGATTCGCATTCCAGAGCAGGGTCTACGAGTTTTGCGTCCTGCCATTCGGCCTGTCTCTAGCTCCTCGAACCTTTTCGAAGTGTATGGACGCCATTTTAGCTCCTTTGCGGGCTCAAGGCGTCCGACTGCTGAACTATCTGGACGACTGGCTCGTCTGCGCGCAGTCAAAGGAGCAGCTGGCACAGCACACAGTGATGGTTACAGACCATCTTCAGCAGCTAGGTCTGAAGGTCAATCCAGACAAGAGCCGCCTCGTGCCCAGCCAACAGACCGAGTTTTTGGGTCTGCATCTGGACTCAGTGTCCATGGCAGCGACCCTATCGACACAAAGAGTTGCCTCATTAGAGCGGTGTCTCTCCCTATTCAGGTTGAGAGAAACAGTCAGCATGGAGCTCTGTCAGCGCATGCTGGGGTTGATGGCTGCCGCCTCGCAAGCCCTTCCTTTGGGCTTACTACACCAGAGACCTCTGCAGGCCTGGTTCAATGCCTTCGCGTTGCACCCGCGGAGAGACAAGCACCGCAGGTTGAGGGTATCCCGAACCTGCTGGGAAGCATTACGCTGGTGGAAAGTTCAGTCGAACATCCGCCAGGGCGTGCGCTTGGGTCCCATCTTCCGAAGGGAAGTTATCACGACCGACGCTTCCAACCAAGGTTGGGGGGCAGTCTGGAACGGGACAGGGACCCGTGGAGTGTGGTCAGGACCCTGGAGGTCAGCCCACATCAACGCTCTGGAACTCAGAGCAGTGGACCTCGCCCTTCGGCACTTCTTGCCAGTGCTTCTAGACAAGCACGTGTTAGTGCGGTCAGACAACACCACAGTAGTGGCGTATATCAATCGCCAGGGCGGATTGCGGTCCACCGGTCTTCACCGGATGGTAACGCGGCTGTTGCTCTGGGCTCAACCGCGTTTAGCCTCTCTGCGTGCAGTTCATCTGCCGGGCAGAGTCAATTACGCAGCGGATCTCCTGTCCAGAGGAGGTCCTCTTGTGGGCGAATGGCGTCTTCACCCTCGGGTGGTAGAGCGCATCTATATCGACCATCCAGAGTGCGAGAGTGCCCTCTACTAGGTCGCAGTATGCGTATAAGTGGCAGTTGTTTCAGAGTTGGTGTCTGGCTGAGAGCCACGACCCAGTCTCCTGTCCTATGGCAGTAATATTGCAGTTTCTGCAGAAACTGCTGGATGAAGGGAAATCTCCTTCTACACTTAAAGTGTATTTAGCCGCCATTTCGGCTTGTCATGTACGCATTGACGGTTTATCACCTGGTTGCCATTTTTTGGCATCTCAGTTTCTGAAAGGCGCAAGACGCTTGCGGCCTCCAAGAACGACCAGTTTACCGTCGTGGAGCCTTGATGTGGTGCTAGAAGCCCTTACCAAGGCACCGTTTGAGCCTCTCCACAGCGTGGATATGAAGCTCATATCTATTAAGACTGCATTTTTGCTGGCTGTGGTATCAGCAAAACGCGTGAGCGAGTTACATGCACTTTCAGTGCATCCTTCTTGTACTCGTTTTGCAGGAGACGGTTCTAAGGTCTCCATGCGCCCTAATCCGGCCTTTTTACCAAAGGTTATATCCCCGTTCCACATGAACCAGTCAGTCGAGTTGATGGCGTTCCATCCTCCTCCTTTTTCTTCCCCAGAGGAAGAGCGGTTACACATGCTCTGCCCCGTGAGGGCATTGAGGTGTTATATTGACCGTACAAAGACTGTGAGGCAGACAGAACAGTTGTTCATATGCCATGGTTCTAGATCTTTGGGTCAGCCGCTGTCTAAACAGCGCCTTTCCCACTGGATAGTGGATGCTATTAAATTAGCGTATGAATCTGCAGGCCTTCCACCACTAGGGCAGTTGAAGGCGCATTCTACCAAAGGTATGGCGACATCCTGGGCCCTCTTTCGAGGGGTGCCGGTGTCTGATATTTGCACGGCAGCCAGTTGGGCTACGCCGCATACTTTCATGAGGTTTTACAGGTTAAATGTACTGGATTCCTCTGCTCCACTGTTTGGAGCATCTGTTTTACACTCTACGACGCCTCAGGATGCGGACGTATAGAGTGGTTGATAGCATGGTGTTGACTGTTCCACCTTTAAGACAGGTGTCATTACGAGCATAGACGCTGAGGCGCAGCTCCGCATATGCCTAGATGTACTGCCTACGCAGTTGCGTAATGACGTAAGTCTGTCCTACTGCCGAGAATCCTCCCTCGCGACAGCTAGGGTTCACTGTATCCCATGTTGATGGTTATTTTCGACTTGAAAGGGAACGATAGGTTGCGGATGCAACCCCGGTTCCCTGAAAGAGAAAATAACCATCAAGCTGCGAGGTCGCTCTGGAGGCCTTCACGGCCTGAAGAGCAAAAGAGGAAGTGCATCCCCGCGCGCGCAGTTAAGTAAGCTCCCAGGGGGGCGGGCTTACACTGCAGCTGGCGTGGGGGCCTATCGGCAGCTTTGCTATAAAAGCTCAGCCTACCGGTGCTGCCTGACGGCAATATCTCATGTTGATGGTTATTTTCTCTTTCAGGGAACCGGGGTTGCATCCGCAACCTATCGTTCTTGTTCATATTTGTGTGCCTGACTATCGCTAAATACAGAATGAAAGGCAACCCAAAAAAAAATTATTAACGCTTTACCTTTTTACCTGTACTGTACTCTGCAAGCTTTTTACGGTCACCTTGGATTTTTCAGTACAGGTTGCAAAAGCAGACAAAAGCAAATAAAAGTATTTCTGAGGGTTTTATACTTTAGATTTTATGGCTAAAAGGTGCCATCCCACAACTTTGCAGTGAATTTAACAGTATTTAACGAACTGAGAAACGTCAGTTCGATGAAACACTTTTTAATAACTTAAGAATAATAATGCACTAAAACGAAGGTCCCACCGAGATTTGAACTCGGATCGCTGGATTCAGCGTCCAGAGTGCTAATCATTACACCATGGAACCCATATTTACGCCTTGGCCACGTAACTGTAATAAATACATCATTTTATTATTCGCTTTTTTTTTTTTTTTTTTTTTTTGTTTGTGTGTGTAAGCGTTTCTACTGCGATTGTTTTAATTAGCACTAATCTTGGACTACCTTTCCCAGGGTAACATTACACAGTCCAAGATTGGTTTTAATCGGGCTGTGAAAGCAGCCGAATATGTTTACAATGACTTGGATCCGGGAATCCAGAGCTTTAAAAACTGTAATAAGTCCAGACTAGTTTGGAAAAGCTTGTCTTCGTTCAGACTGTATCACAATCCCCCATCCTTCACTGCTATGACATAATAGTGTTGCATTGAATTACTACTTTTTATAAAGCATGTTATTGTGAAGCATGTTTACTGACGTGCACCTTTTGTTTTTGTGTAGATCGCCTCACCATTACCTACTGTCGAAGCAGTGGCCCTGGGGGCCAGAATGTTAATAAAGGTATGGAAATGGAAGTCTTTGTTAAAATATTCACAAGCATGTTTAATGTACACGGTGATCAGGAGCACTGTTGTGGGGAAGCATTCTCCACAGAGTTAACTAGACAGGCAACAACATCACAGGTTATAGAGAGTCAGCTACTGTTGTGTTCTAGTACATTTTTCACATTTTGTTCTAGTAAACACACAAGCTGAAGTCCGGTTCCACATACAAACAGCTGATTGGATTCCTGAAGATGTGCGACAAAAGATTATTTCTCAGGTAACATCAATACTAAGATTACATATTCACTGGAGCTGACTGCTAATAACATTGAAGAAATGTGAAAGTTAACTAACAGCTGGTGTGTAAAGGGTAAATATTGTAACTTGTAACTGAAATGAAAGCTTAACAAGAAACACCTCTATGAATCTGTGCTATACGATGAAAACATGAATAAAGTCAGACATTGGTCTAATTAGTTTGTTATAAGGCTATGATTTTGATGCAGTACTTTTTAGTTCGTTTTACAGGCAAGGTGCGGCAAAAAAACAAGAATTCACGGAAAGTTGTCCAAATGTAGGTTTAGCTACATCAACATACACAAGAGCATTTAAATAGTACACCAGAACCAATAATATAAAGACTTGCTTTTGACTGCTGGCAAGTTTAAATGTTACTTTAGAGTGAACCAGGATTTCGAGTTTTCCACGATTCAGAAATAGAATGTTGTAAAAAGAGCCTCTAAGTTGGAAAACTTCTGTTCTCCGATGCATTGTTGTTCTTTCTTTACAGAAAACAGCTCTCACAATTGTTTTTCTTTTAGCTGTCACCCATTTACATACTTGCTCGCTCAGTTATCTCATTCGCTGACCTACACAGATTAGTATTTTCAGTACATTTTTTAACGGAAATAAAGGAAGCGCCTCATCAAATGTGTTTCACATCTATTTTCAGGCGTCCAAGACTCCATTCAAATTCACGATTTTCAGGATTTCCATGACCTCTGTGACAAAATCGTAGCCTTAGTTTTACTTACAAAAAAATACCACGAATTGCATACATCAGGGGATAGCAGCGTGACATAGTACACAGCTGCGTGACACTGGGACATTTACAAAATTGAGGAGGTGTGTATACTTTTTTTTTGTAAGTAAATAAATATCAGGGACTTTAATATGTTCTACTGTTTTGAGCACTACATGTAATAGGTCAGGCCTCAGAACTGGCTGTTAAAACCCTGTTAGTTATGTTTTTATTGATTTATTTTGCATCTCAGCATACAAACCGAATAAACAGAAGTGGGGAGCTGATCGTCACCTCGGAAGTGAGCCGGTACCAGATGCGCAATCTGTCTGACTGTTTGCAGAAGATCCGAGACATGATCGCTGCTGCCAGCGTGAAACACAGGCAGCCTTCCCAAGAAGACGTGGCTCTCCGACGCTACAGGTAATCTTCCTGTGACACCAGGATCTGATCAGGGCTGCCAAGAGCTCATTTAAAACTGGGAGCATTACCTTGTACCACGACACAGCAATGCACTAGCCCTCAATTATACTATTTCAGATGCTGATCCTTCCCGTAGCAAACAATCTAACCGCACTCTGCTCTAAGAGGGTTGTGATATTGGCGTCACTTCTTGGATTTTGGATGATAACAGATATTAGCTTCATGCTCATTTTCCCATATCCAGTTGTCTTCATGTTTACAAACTATTTGATCAGAGATGCCGTAACCTTACAATTTGCCTCCAGAGCAAATTAACATTGTTTCTCTTTTCAGGATAGACAAAATGAACCGAGAACGCCTGCAGCAAAAGAAAATGCACACTGCAGTGAAGCGAAGCCGACGCGAGGAGTTTGATTGAAGGTGATGCCAGGATATGAAGGCTGGCTGCATTGAAGCAATCTGTAAAGAATAAATGAATGACTTGTACAAAGTGTTGTTTGCTCCTCGTTTATTTTAATTTGTCGGCTGGTTTTGCTGGGTTGGGTAATTGGAAGTTATGAATAGTTTTCTAAATAGTTACTCGGATGTACCACATGTGTAAGAGTTGATCAGTTGAAAGAGGCATGATCAGTATGACTCTAAAATACTGGCTGGCACAGTGGACTGTAAATTAACATCTTAAAATACATCTGCACATTGCTGTGTGTTTACAATGGTTGTGGTGTTGGAAAGTTAGGTTACTTGTTTGCTGAGCAGTGTCAAAGTAGCCTCCTGACATGGTAATGGTAAACTGAGTGCGTGTTTCACATTTTTTTAATGCGTACAAAAGGCAGATAAGCAGCTTCTCTGGACCGCTGGTTTTTGTTCTCAAAGGGATTTATTTTAGCAAAGGGAAATTGGAAGTGTACACTAAACCTCAACCACGCCTTCACCAATACCTAAGATTACCATATAACTCCATGTGCAGCGGGACAGTTCAGGCTTTTCACCTCGCACCCACTGCAATCTGCTCCCTGTCTCGAGTATCTGTCGCAGCAGG
Source organism: Acipenser ruthenus (assembly GCF_902713425.1). Taxonomy (NCBI): domain Eukaryota; kingdom Metazoa; phylum Chordata; class Actinopteri; order Acipenseriformes; family Acipenseridae; genus Acipenser; species Acipenser ruthenus. Next base: position 12,168,235 of record NC_081205.1, on the reverse strand, counting down.
ACTACACTTACTAGAAAACGTTGGGATGTGAGGTCAAAAGCCTCAAGTTTAGACAATTTAACAACAAAAAAGCTGTCGTGCTTGCAATTATGACAGCGCAATAACTTTTAAAACAAGTAAGAACTTAATAGAAAAGAAAATGTCAATGTATGTTGAGATATGTTTATGTAGTTATTTTCTGTTAAATATTCCGTTTTATATATCTGGAATGTTCTCCCAAATACAAACTGCTGTTTGTTTAAAACATTCCCACAATTATGTCAATAAATCAATCAGTACACAAACTGGATGCATTTAAGGTGGCAAATAAATGGCTTCACAGATTTACACTAATTTTGAATTAATCTACGTAAGGAATTGATCATTTGACATATACTGGACTATACATTAGGTACATTTCTAACGGGATCACACTGATGTAGAACATATTTCTATATTTAAGTTAAATTATTTTCCTTACCACACTAAAGGAAAAGAGCCTATATCACTTTTTAAAACGCAGAAACATGTACACTGATTTACATTGTATTATTTGATCTGAACTACAAGTTACACAATTAATAAATAAAATCTAAAATAAAAAGACGACCACGAAGGGACTCGAACCCTCAATCTTCTGATTCGAAGTCAGACGCCTTATCCATTAGGCCACGCAGTCTATTTTTTCATAATATAGAAAACAAGTACAGCACTACCACAGTCCCAAAGAGGTACGGAATTAAAAAAGCAGCCAGTAGCCCCGCCCATACCCTAAAGCTATGTGCTTACCCAATTGGCGCTGCCTCTTGTCTGTTATTTTCCTATTGCTGAGTGATGCCCCGCCCCTCGTACTCAGGGCACAAATGGAATTGACTGACGCTTCTGTGAAGTAATGGTTTTATAAACAATACATACCGGTATGTGATTGTTAATATGAAATATATATAAAAGCGGCTGAAATACAAACTGACAAAAAAAATCTAGCAGAGGATGGTTTCGATCCATCGACCTCTGGGTTATGGGCCCAGCACGCTTCCGCTGCACCACTCTGCTTTCGCTCAGTTGTCAAATGTTTAATAAGATACTGTTAAATTAATTAATATAATGGACTACTATTTAATCATAGCGGTTAACGTTACTTTAGGGTGGTAAGGTTAAATTGCCTTTACCAGACACCGTGTTTAAATGGTTACTGACGCTAACCATGTTGAAATATATGTTTATTTATTTTGATGAATAATAGCTGAAGAGAGGGGAAACGTCTGGAAAGTTTATTATAAAACAGTCGTGAGAAAAAAAAAAACATACACGTTACACCCCAGATGGGACTCGAACCCACAATCCCTGGCTTAGGAGGCCAGTGCCTTATCCATTAGGCCACTGGGGCTCCTAAAGAAAATGCCGTTCTTGCTCATATTTGTGTGCCTGACTATCGCTAAATACAGAATGGAAGGTAACCCAAAAAAAAAAAATTATTAACGCTTTACCTTTTTACCTGTACTGTACTCTGCAAGCTTTTTATGGTCACCTCGGATTTTTCAGTACAGGTTGCAAAAGCAGACAAAAGCAAATAAAAGTATTTCTGAGGGTTTTATACTTTAGATTTTATGGCTAAAAGGTGCCATCCCACAACTTTGCAGTGAATTTCTCAGCATTTATTATGATAGAAACGTCAGTTCGACGAAACACTTTTTAATAACTTAAGAATAATAATGCACTGAAACGAAGGTCCCACCGAGATTTGAACTCGGATCGCTGGATTCAGAGTCCAGAGTGCTTACCATTACACCATGGAACCCATATTTACGCCTTGGCCACGTAACTGTAATAAATACATCATTTTATTATTATTCTTTTTTGTTGTTGTTGTTGTTGTGTGTGTAAGAGTTTCTACTGCGATTGTTTAATTAGCACTAATCTTGGACTACCTTACCCAGGGTAACATTACGCAGTCCAAGATTGGTTTTAATCGGGCTGTGAAAGCAGCCGAATATGTTTACAATGACTTGGATCCGGGAATCCAGAGCTTTAAAAACTGTAATACGTCCAGACTAGTTTGGAAAAGCTTGTCTTCGTTCAGACTGTATCACAATCCCCCATCCTTCACTGCTATGACATAATAGTGTTGCATTGAATTACTACTTTTTATAAAGCATGTTATTGTGAAGCATGTTTACTGACGTGCACCTTTTGTTTTTGTGTAGATCGCCTCACCATTACCTACTGTCGAAGCAGTGGCCCTGGAGGCCAGAATGTTAATAAAGGTATGGAAATGGAAGTCTTTGTTAAAATATTCACAAGCATGTTTAATGTACAGGGTGATCAGGAGCACTGTTGTGGGGAAGCATTCTCCACAGAGTTAACTAGGCAGGCAACAACATCACAGGTTACAGAGAGTCAGCTACTGTTGTGTTATAGTACATTTTTCACATTTTGTTCTAGTAAACACACAAGCTGAAGTCCGGTTCCACATACAAACAGCTGATTGGATTCCTGAAGATGTGCGACAAAAGATTCTTTCTCAGGTAACATCAATACTAAGATTACATATTCACTGGAGCTGACTGCTAATAACATTTAAGAAATGTGAAAGTTAACTAACAGCTGGTGTGTAAAGGGTAAATATTTTAACTTCTAACTGAAATGAAAGCTTAACAAAAAACACCTCTATGAATCTGTGCTATACGATGAAAACATGAATAAAATCAGACATTGGTCTAATTAGTTTGTTATAAGGCTATGATTTTGATGCAGTACTTTTTAGTTCGTTTTACTGGCAAGGTGCGGCAAAAAAACAAGAATTCACGGAAAGTTGTCCAAATGTAGGTTTAGCTACATCAACATACACAAGAGCTTTTAAATAGTACACCAGAACCAATAATATAAAGACTTGCTTTTGACTGCTGGCAAGTTTAAATGTTACTTTAGAGTACAAAACTTTACCGTCCAGACTTCAGACTCCGACATCATTTCTGGTCAGAGTCGAGGGTCTCAGTGCGACAAATGTTTGAAATTCTCCCTTTCGGGTTCCCTGTTGGTTGAGAGGACGGATGTACCAACGATGTCACTTTTAAAACCTCTTGATAAGAGGTACAAACTCAGCACATTTACTTTAAATGTAAATGTATCCAATTTTGCGAATGCAATCTGTATTTAAAGTGTGAACAACAGCTGTGACCACTTTGCGCAGTCAAAAGTGCTGCGACACGACGCGTCCCGTACAGCAAATAGTGAAGCTGCACAGCTTGTAGTTGATTCACCTGCGATAGAAGGAATCTACGTAAGGAATTGATCATTTGACATATACTGGACTATACATTAGGTACATTTCTAACGAGATCACACTGATGTAGAACATATTTCTATATTTAAGTTAAATTATTTTCCTTACCACACCAAAGGAAAAGAGCCTATATCACTTTTTAAAACGCAGAAACATGTACACTGACTTACATTGTATTATTTGATCTGAAATACAAGTTACACAATTAATGAATAAAATAAAAAATAAATAAAACGACCACGAAGGGACTCGAACCCTCAATCTTCTGATTCGAAGTCAGACGCCTTATCCATTAGGCCACGCGGTCTTTCACCAAAAGAGAGCGTTTACGTAAATACTTTAATCTATAATTAGCGTAGTTTGTACTACAGTATCAACGAAATATTTTTTCATAACAAAGCAAACAAGTACAGAACTACCACAGTCCCAAAGAGGTACGGAATTAAAAAAGCAGCCAGTAGCCCCGCCCATACCCTAAAGCTATGTGCTTACCCAATTGGCGCTGCCTCTTGTCTGTTATTTTCCTATTGCTGAGTGATGCCCCGCCCCTCGTACTCAGGGCACAAATGGAATTGACTGACGCTTCTGTGAAGTAATGGTTTTATAAACAATACATACCGGTATGTGATTGTTAATATGAAATATATATAAAAGCGGCTGAAATACAAACTGACAAAAAAAAATCTAGCAGAGGATGGTTTCGATCCATCGACCTCTGGGTTATGGGCCCAGCACGCTTCCGCTGCGCCACTCTGCTTTTGCTCAGTTGTCAAATGTTTAATAAGATACTGTTAAATTAATTAATATAATGGACTACTATTTAATCATAGCGGTTAACGTTACTTTAGGGTGGTAAGGTTAAATTGCCTTTACCAGACACCGTGTTTAAATGGTTACTGACGCTAACCATGTTGAAATATATGTTTATTTATTTTGATGAATAATAGCTGAAGAGAGGGGAAACGTCTGGAAAGTTTTTTATAAAACAGTCGTGAGAAAAAAAAACATACACGTTACACCCCAGATGGGACTCGAACCCACAATCCCTGGCTTAGGAGGCCAGTGCCTTATCCATTAGGCCACTGGGGCTCCTAACGAAAATGCCGTTCTTGCTCATATTTGTGTGCCTGACTATCGATAAATACAGAATGGAAGGTAAACCAAAAAAAAATTATTAACGCTTTACCTTTTTACCTGTACTGTACTCTGCAAGTTTTTACGGTCACCTTGGATTTTTCAGTACAGGTTGCAAAAGCAGACAAAAGCAAATAAAAGTATTTCTGAGGGTTTTATACTTTAGATTTTATGGCTAAAAGGTGCCATCCCACAACTTTGCAGTGAATTTCTCAGCATTTATTATGATAGAAACGTCAGTTCGACGAAACACTTTTTAATAACTTAAGAATAATAATGCACTAAAACGAAGGTCCCACCGAGATTTGAACTCGGATCGCTGGATTCAGAGTCCAGAGAGCTAACCATTACACCATGGAACCCATATTCACGCCTTGGCCACGTAACTGTAATAAATACATAATTTTATTATTATTCTCTGTGTGTGTGTGTGTGTGTGTAAGCGTTTCTACTGCGATTGTTTTAATTAGCACTAATCTTGGACTACCTTTCCCAGGGTAACATTACACAGTCCAAGATTGGTTTTAATCGGGCTGTGAAAGCAACCGAATATGTTTACAATGACTTGGATCCGGGAATCCAGAGCTTTAAAAACTGTAATAAGTCCAGACTAGTTTGGAAAAGCTTGTCTTCGTTCAGACTGTATCACAATCCCCCATCCTTCACTGCTATGACATAATAGTGTTGCATTGAATTACTACTTTTTATAAAGCATGTTATTGTGAAGCATGTTTACTGACGTGCACCTTTTGTTTTTGTGTAGATCGCCTCACCATTACCTACTGTCGAAGCAGTGGCCCTGGGGGCCAGAATGTTAATAAAGGTATGGAAATGGAAGTCTTTGTTAAAATATTCACAAGCATGTTTAATGTACACGGTGATCAGGAGCACTGTTGTGGGGAAGCATTCTCCACAGAGTTAACTAGACAGGCAACAACATCACAGGTTATAGAGAGTCAGCTACTGTTGTGTTCTAGTACATTTTTCACATTTTGTTCTAGTAAACACAAAAGCTGAAGTCCGGTTCCACATACAAACAGCTGATTGGATTCCTGAAGATGTGCGACAAAAGATTATTTCTCAGGTAACATCAATAGTAAGATTACATATTCACTGGAGCTGACTGCTAATAACATTGAAGAAATGTGAAAGTTAACTAACAGCTGGTGTGTAAAGGGTAAATATTGTAACTTGTAACTGAAATGAAAGCTTAACAAGAAACACCTCTATGAATCTGTGCTATACGATGAAAACATGAATAAAATCAGACATTGGTCTAATTAGTTTGTTATAAGGCTATGATTTTGATGCAGTACTTTTTAGTTCATTTTACTGGCAAGGTGCGGCAAAAAAACAAGAATTCACGGAAAGTTGTCCAAATGTAGGTTTAGCTACATCAACATACACATGAGCTTTTAAATAGTACACCAGAACCAATAATATAAAGACTTGCTTTTGACTGCTGGCAAGTTTAAATGTTACTTTAGAGTGAACCAGGATTTCGAGTTTTCCACGATTCGGAAATAGAATGTTGTAAAAAGAGCCTCTAAGTTGGAAAACTTCTGTTCTCCGATGCATTGTTGTTCTTTCTTTACAGAAAACAGCTCTCACAATTGTTTTTCTTTTAGCTGTCACCCATTTACATACTTGCTCGCTCAGTTATCTCATTCGCTGACCTACACAGATTAGTATTTTCAGTACATTTTTTAACGGAAATAAAGGAAGCGCCTCATCAAATGTGTTTCACATCTATTTTCAGGCGTCCAAGACTACATTCAAATTCACGATTTTCAGGATTTCCATGACCTTTGTGACAAAATCGTAGCCTTAGTTTTACTTACAAAAAAATACCACGAATTGCATACATCAGGGGATAGCAGCGTGACATAGTACACAGCTGCGTGACACTGGGACATTTACAAAATTGAGGAGGTGTGTATACTTTTTTTTTGTAAGTAAATAAATATCAGGGACTTTAATATGTTCTACTGTTTTGAGCACTACATGTAATAGGTCAGGCCTCAGAACTGGCTGTTAAAACCCTGTTAGTTATGTTTTTATTGATTTATTTTGCATCTCAGCATACAAACCGAATAAACAGAAGTGGGGAGCTGATCGTCACCTCGGAAGTGAGCCGGTACCAGATGCGCAATCTGTCTGACTGTTTGCAGAAGATCCGAGACATGATCGCTGCTGCCAGCGTGAAACACAGGCAGCCTTCCCAAGAAGACGTGGCTCTCCGACGCTACAGGTAATCTTCCTGTGACACCAGGATCTGATCAGGGCTGCCAAGAGCTCATTTAAAACTGGGAGCATTACCTTGTACCACGACACAGCAATGCACTAGCCCTCAATTATACTATTTCAGATGCTGATCCTTCCCGTAGCAAACAATCTAACCGCACTCTGCTCTAAGAGGGTTGTGATATTGGCGTCACTTCTTGGATTTTGGATGATAACAGATATTAGCTTCATGCTCATTTTCCCATATCCAGTTGTCTTCATGTTTACAAACTATTTGATCAGAGATGCCGTAACCTTACAATTTGCCTCCAGAGCAAATTAACATTGTTTCTCTTTTCAGGATAGACAAAATGAACCGAGAACGCCTGCAGCAAAAGAAAATGCACACTGCAGTGAAGCGAAGCCGACGCGAGGAGTTTGATTGAAGGTGATGCCAGGATATGAAGGCTGGCTGCATTGAAGCAATCTGTAAAGAATAAATGAATGACTTGTACAAAGTGTTGTTTGCTCCTCGTTTATTTTAATTTGTCGGCTGGTTTTGCTGGGTTGGGTAATTGGAAGTTATGAATAGTTTTCTAAATAGTTACTCGGATGTACCACATGTGTAAGAGTTGATCAGTTGAAAGAGGCATGATCAGTATGACTCTAAAATACTGGCTGGCACAGTGGACTGTAAATTAACATCTTAAACTACATCTGCACATTGCTGTGTGTTTACAATGGTTGTGGTGTTGGAAAGTTAGGTTACTTGTTTGCTGAGCAGTGTCAAAGTAGCCTCCTGACATGGTAATGGTAAACTGAGTGCGTGTTTCACATTTTTTTAATGCGTACAAAAGGCAGATAAGCAGCTTCTCTGGACCGCTGGTTTTTGTTCTCAAAGGGATTTATTTTAGCAAAGGGAAATTGGAAGTGTACACTAAACCTCAACCACGCCTTCACCAATACCTAAGATTACCATATAACTCCATGTGCAGCGGGACAGTTCAGGCTTTTCACCTCGCACCCACTGCAATCTGCTCCCTGTCTCGAGTATCTGTCGCAGCAGGACTACACTTACTAGAAAACGTTGGGATGTGAGGTCAAAAGCCTCAAGTTTAGACAATTTAACAACAAAAAAGCTGTCGTGCTTGCAATTATGACAGCGCAATAACTTTTAAAACAAGTAAGAACTTAATAGAAAAGAAAATGTCAATGTATGTTCAGATATGTTTATGTAGTTATTTTCTGTTAAATATTCCGTTTTATATATCTGGAATGTTCTCCCAAATACAAACTGCTGTTTGTTTAAAACATTCCCACAATTATGTCAATAAATCAATCAGTACACAAACTGGATGCATTTAAGGTGGCAAATAAATGGCTTCACAGATTTACACTAATTTTGAATTAATCTACGTAAGGAATTGATCATTTGACATATACTGGACTATACATTAGGTACATTTCTAACGGGATCACACTGATGTAGAACATATTTCTATATTTAAGTTAAATTATTTTCCTTACCACACTAAAGGAAAAGAGCCTATATCACTTTTTAAAACGCAGAAACATGTACACTGATTTACATTGCATTATTTGATCTGAACTACAAGTTACACAATTAATAAATAAAATCTAAAATAAAAAAACGACCACGAAGGGACTCGAACCCTCAATCTTCTGATTCGAAGTCAGACGCCTTATCCATTAGGCCACGCGGTCTATTTTTTCATAATATAGCAAACAAGTACAGCACTACCACAGTCCTAAAGAGGTACGGAATTAAAAAAGCAGCCAGTAGCCCCGCCCATACCCTAAAGCTATGTGCTTACCCAATTGGCGCTGCCTCTTGTCTGTTATTTTCCTATTGCTGAGTGATGCCCCGCCCCTCGTACTCAGGGCACAAATGGAATTGACTGACGCTTCTGTGAAGTAATGGTTTTATAAACAATACATACCGGTATGTGATTGTTAATATGAAATATATATAAAAGCGGCTGAAATATAAACTGACAAAAAAATCTAGCAGAGGATGGTTTCGATCCATCGACCTCAGGGTTATGGGCCCAGCACGCTTCCGCTGCGCCACTCTGCTTTTGCGCATGATTTAAATGTTTAATAAGATACTGTTAAATTAATTAATATAATGGACTATTTGTTACTATTTAATCATTGCGGTTAACGTTACTTTAGGGTGGTAAAGTTAAATTACCTTTACCAGACACCGTGTTTAAATGGTTACTGACGCTAACCATGTTGAAATATATGTTTATTCATTTTTATGAATAATAGCTGAAGAGAGGGGAAACGTCTGGAAAGTTTATTATAAAACAGTCATGAGAAAAAAACATACACGTTACATCCCAGAAGGGACTCGAACCCACAATCCCTGGCTTAGGAGGCGAGTGCCTTATCCATTAGGCCACTGGGGCTCCTAAAGAAAATGCCGTTCTTGCTCATATTAGTGTGCCTGACTATCGCTAAATACAGAATGAAAGGTAACCCCCCAAAAAAAATTATTAACGCTTTACCTTTTTACCTGTATTGTACTCTGCAAGCTTTTTACGGTCACCTCGGATTTTTCAGTACAGGTTGCGAAAGCAGACAAAAGCAAATAAAAGTATTTCTGAGGGTTTTATACTTTAGGTTTTATGGCTAAAAGGTGCCATCCCACAACTTTGCAGTGAATTTCTCAGCATTTATTATGATAGAAACGTCAGTTCGATGAAACACTTTTTAATAACTTAAAAATAATAACACTATGTAACACAATTTTTGTTCCTGGGTAGTAAGTGTTATTTCCTAATTGCTTATCCCTCAAAAGTATATAAAATTGCTATTATTCTCCACAAACTTTGCTTTTGTGACCAGGACAGTGATATTTTGAAATGTACCTAATTCCAATGAGAAAACGGGCGAATTTGTGTCTTTTCGTTCACATAAAGTCAGAAAAAAACAACATATGAATCCAAATTAACATGTATTTATACTAAAGTAATACAAAAATGACTACAAAAGATTTAGAAGCGAGTAGTTTTTCGAGATTTACGATTATACTGTAAATCACTTTCACGAATCAGCCCCCAAATGTTGTCTCCCATCATGTTCTCGTAATATTGTCCTTGGTAGTGGCGTTCAAAGTCCAGTATATCCTGGTGGAAGCGCTCGCCTTGCTCCTCCGAGTACACTCCCATGTTCTCCTTGAATTTATCAAGATGAGCATCAAGGATATGGACTTTGAGGGACATCCTACAGCCCATTGTGCCGTAGTTCTTCACCAGAGTCTCAACCAGCTCCACATAGTTTTCGGCCTTGTGATTGCCCAGGAAGCCCCGAACCACTGCGACAAAGCTGTTCCAAGCCGCTTTCTCCTTACTAGTGAGCTTCTTGGGGAATTCATTGCACTCCAGGATCTTCTTTATCTGTGGTCCGACGAAGACACTGGCTTTGACCTTTGCCTCAGACAGCTTAGGGAAGAAGTCTTGAAGGTACTGAGCTCTAGAGCTCTGACAAATTGTTTCATAAGGCCCAATTTGATGTGCAGTGGTGGCATCAGCACCTTCCGGGGGTCCGCCAGTGGCTCCCACTTGACATTGTTCCTTGCCACAGAGAACTCGGTCCGCTGTGGCCAGTCCCGCCTGTGGTAGTGCGCCTTGGTGTCCCTGCTGTCCCAAAGGCAAAGATAGCAGGGAAACTTGGTAAAACCGCCTTGGAGACCCATCAGGAATGCCAACATTTTGAAGTCTCCTATGACCTTGATGCCATCTCAGAAAAATGCAGATATGTATCCACTTAGGCAGCTGGAACTAAACTGAACTGGTGGGCTTAAGGCCCCTGTATTTATACTACTATTTATATTACTGGAAAGTTCTAGAAAGTTCTAGAAGTTACTCCAAATTTACTCAGCACTGAATCTATCTGGAATGTTCTGGAAAATAGGTAAATTTCAAAATATCACTATCCTGGTCACAAAAACAAAGTTTGTGGGGAATAATAGCCATTTTCTATACTTTTGAGGCATAAGCAATTAGGAAATAACATTTACTACCCAGGAACCAAAAAAAAAAAAAATTGTTACACGGTGTAATGCTAAAACGAAGGTCCCACCGAGATTTGAATTCGGATCGCTGAATTCAAACTCCAGAGTACTAACCGTTACACCATGGAACCCATATTTATGCATTGGCCACTTAACTGTAATAAATACATCATTTTATTATTATTCTATTTTTTTGTAAGCGTTTCTACTGCGATTGTTTTAATTAGCACTAATCTTGGACTACCTTACCCAGGGTAACATTACACAGTCCAAGATTGGTTTTAATCGGGCTGTGAAAGCAGCCGAATATGTTTACAATGACTTGGATCCGGGAATCCAGAGCTTTAAAAACTGTAATAAGTCCAGACTAGTTTGGAAAAGCTTGTCTTCGTTCAGACGGTATCACAATCCCCCATCCTTCACTGCTATGACATAATGTGATGCATTGAATTGCTACTTTTTATAAAGCATGTTATTGTGAAGCATGTTTACTGACGTGCACCTTTTGTTTTTGTGTAGATCGCCTCACCATTACCTACTGTCGAAGCAGTGGCCCTGGAGGCCAGAATGTTAATAAAGGTATGGAAATGGAAGTCTTTGTTCAAATATTCACAAGCATGTTTCAGTAGTTCGGGACAAACACCAATCACAAAATGTTTTAGTACAAATATTTATTGTAGAGAATGCGGAGTATGCGATTTAACAGAAGTATGCTGTATATACACATTAATTTGGCATCAAACCTAACTTGGTTTGAGGGTTCGCTGCCTGACCAACTGGACGAGGCTGAGACCCCCATTTGATAAAACATAAAAACTGTTATTAGGAAAGGTGGAGATGGGGAGGTGGTGGGTTACGATGAAATAAAAACGCAACTGAGAGATAAGTGAAGAGGGTATTTATAGTGCTAACAATTTAAATTAGCTAATGTGTAAATTGAATGATTCAATTTGGTGATGCGGAGATTGGTGTCTGACCCTCCTCCCGAACTTTAATTATAAATTTTATTTCAGTAGTTCGGGACAAACACCAATCACAAAATGTTTTAGTACAAATATTTATTGTAGAGAATGCGGAGTATGCGATTTAACAGAAAAGTATGCTGTATATACACATTCATTTGGCATCAAACCTAACTTGGTTTGAGGGTTCGCTGCCTGGCCAACTGGACGAGGCTGAGACCCCCAAAAAGAACAAGCCGGTCTCAATGCCACAGTTAGAATTGAATATAGCCCACTTGAAGGTTTAGCCAACCTTTAACAAATGATCATCAGCACGCAGGAGAGGAAAACAAAACCCATTTTTGGGAAATAAACCTCTGGGAATCCATGGCTGATTCGATTGCCCTTCCTCCAGGCAGGTTACTAACACTTAAGAGCACATTTCTGTAAAAGCATTTTTAGGCTCCATAATATTTGTTATAATATAAACTTGGTAAGCACTGGAGGATCAACGACCTAACCGTTTGATAAGAGAGTCTGGAACTCAGTGGGAAAAAGCTGCTACGATTCTGAAGGAAGGACCGGAAAACTGCTCAGCTGCGAATCCGGACCTGGAAATAAATCAGGTGAAAGAAGAACAAATGTTGGGTGACGATTGTTCAGTTTTCGTTAATAAACAGCGGGCCTGAGGGTGATGCGCCCTGAGAAAGATGGAGATGGACAAGAGAGAAAGGGGTCATATGGGCCAACATGGGAGTTTAATTTATAAACAAAATTGAAAAGCTTTCTCTAATCTTCCTGGTCCGTTTTACTTCTTTTGAGCAGGAAGGAAAGGGTATCAGATGAGGGGATTGCTAGGTCAGAGATTAAGGGGTGAATCTGGGGGTTGAATTTGAGAGCGATGTAGACTCCCAGCACCTATGGGAACACAAGAAGGCTAAGAGAAAGAGCTGTAAGGTTTTATCTAAAACAGGCAGGAGTAGCTGGAGCAGATGAGAGGCACCAAGAGAGTACGTTGATGGCAATAGGTAGGCAAGCAGGAGGAGAAAGAGATTCTGATAGTTGAAGCCCTTTCAGGATTAGTGAAATTTGTGAGTTGCAGAGTGTAGAGCTGGGACAGTGAAATTGAGTTGAGTTTGTAGAAAAACTTTATGCTGGAAATTCAAATCTTATAGCTCTGTTCTTAAGGGACATAAAACAGGATGACACTACGGGCACTGAAAATGATGGAAAGGAATGTTGAATGCAAAGTGAAATTTTAAAGCAATTCCAGGATGACCGGTACATTTGCAGTGAGCGGGGAGTGATGCTGAGAAGAGTTGTTTCTTGAGCCTGCAGAAATCAGGGAATGCAGCAGGTGGCTCACATGAATGTCAGGTCTGAAAAATGAGGAATCTGAGTTTGCAGGAGGTCATCTTCGGAAGCCAATGCTCTGAATCTCTGCGTTTGGAAACAAGAAAGAGAATCAATTATATTCAGGTGGCCGAGAATGTGTTGAGCTCTGAAAATGAACTGATGAGTAACAGATAAACAGGTAATCCTTCTGAATATTCTCATTATATGGTGGGAGAATGAACGATCTTGTTAAAGATTTAGACTGAAGGTGAATTGTGAGTGGAGAAGAATGGATTTTGAGCCCAGGAAGACCCCCAAAAGGAGTGCGGCTACAGCAAATGGACACACTTTGCGCAATGACGAGGAGTGATCGGTTATAGGAATAATGCTGAATTCGTTGGGCCATGGAGCAGAAAACCAATTTTCCCTTGTAGTATCCTCCAAAGCCAAGAGAGGGAGCTGCATCTTTGAACGGCTGAATGTCTTTGTGCAGCAGGAGACAGTTGTCGTAAAAGAAAGTACTGCCATTCCTTTCTTTTAGTAGGAGCACCCACAGGCGGAGTTCCTTGCGAAAAAAAAAAAAAAGAAACCAAACCATAAGTATGACATCATTGAGGGAATCGACAGAAAGGATCAAATAGAGAGAAGGTAGGAGATAAAAGCTCTGCCTCGAGGATTTATCCTCATTGCATACAAATTGCAAAGCATATGACATGGTTTATTTAAATTTCGAGAAAGCTTTTGACAAAGTCCCACATAAAAGATTAATTTCTCATATTGAACGCAGTAGGGATTCAATGAAATGCATGCACGTGGATTAGGGAGTAGTTAACATGTAGAAAACAGAAGGCCTTCAGAGTATGCAGTATTGCGGCCCTAACTGATGTTCAAAGAAATGGGAATGGTTTTGAAAGTGTTTGAATAAACTGCCGGTAAGCTGAAAGAAGAAAAGCATCTCACAGAGAAGAGACCACTATGGGGTCGTGCTGGACACCCATGGCGGCCGGGGAGGTCACTGCAGGGGCCTGCTGAATGCCTGCAGTGAGGGGAGGGTAACCTAAAAGGTTACATTTGGAAGACCGCGGAGGTAAGGAATAGAAGGGGGCAGTGGGGCCCTGTTGAAGCTCGCAGCTGGTAGAAAACCGTTTGACAGAGAAGGGAGCACTATGGGGGCCTGCTGGACGCCCATAGTGGCCAGCGAGGTCACTGCAGGGGCCTGCAGTGATGGGGGGTGGGGAATGCGGGAGCAGCCGCACCCAACTGTAATTACTGATTAGAGAAGACATCAAAAATAGAGCAATGTAACCAGTGGTGTATTACAGGGATCAGTATTAGGTCCTCTGCTATTCCTAATCTACATAATGATTTAGATTATGGCATAGTAAGCAGACTTGTTAAATTTGCACACAACACAAAAATAGGTGGAGTGGCAAACACTGTTGCAGCAGCGAAGGTCATTCAAAATGATCTAGACAGCATTCAGAACTGAGCAAGCACATGGCAAATGACATTTAATAGAGAAGTGTAAAGTACTGCACACAGGCAAGAAAAATGTGCATTATAAATATCATATGGAAGATACTGAAATTGAAGGAATCTTTGAAAATGACCTAGGAGTTTATGTTGACTCAGATATGCCTTCATCTAGACAATGTGGGGAAGCTGTAAAAAGGCCAACAAGATGCTCGGATATATTGTGAAAAGTTTTGAATTTAAAATCAAGGGAAGTAATGTTAAAAATGTACAATGCATTAGTAAGACCTCACCTAGAATACTGTGTTCAGTTCTGGACACTTCATTAAAATAAAAAGGATATTGCTGCTCCAGAAAGAGTGCAAAGAACAGCGACCAGAACTGTCCCGGATTTAAAACACATGTCGTATGCAGACAGGCCAAAAGAAAAGAAGCTATTCAGACTTGAACAAAGACTACGCGGTGATCTGATTCAAGCTTTCAAAATCCTAAAAGGCATTGACAACGTCAACCCAGGAGACTTTTTGAACCAGGACCAGGGGTCACAAATGGAAATTAGACAAAGGGGCATTCAGAACAGAAAATAGGAGGCACTTTTTTACATAGAAAATTGTGAGGGTCTGGAACCAACTTAGTAATGTTGAAGCCGACACCCTGGGATCCTTCTTGATGATACTCTGAGATCAATAAGCTACTAACAACCAAACGAGCAAGATGGGCTGTATGGCATCCTCTTGTTTGCAAATCCTCCCATGCTCCCATGTAGTTTAAATGGCCTAGGAGGGACAGAAGATTGAGTTTAGTTGGGGGGGGGGGGGGTGGGGGACCGGACAGAAAAGTGGAAATATAAAAAATACAATCCCCTGAGGACAGGCTCAATGGGCATGATTTTAAATGTGTTTGATATATTGGCTTTAGCCAGTCATGCGTTTTTCCCAGCAATTTTGATTAAGAATATGGCGTGGTCGATTTGCATATTGCAGGGAGCAATCTTCGTGAGGGACTGTTGATGCTGGATGTGATGGAGTTACGGTGAGCGGAAATGAAGGAAGTTACAGGCAGAATAGCACAGGTTCCTTCAATGAAGTTATTACAAATCTGGCAAAACAATCTCTGGATACAAATGCTCAAAACTGCCGATGAGCAGTGAGGGAAGGGAACCAGAAAGGTTAGGGAACCTGCAGTGAGGGAAGTGAACCAGAAAGGTTATAGTTAGAGGTGAAGGGAGCACTATGGGGGCCTGCTGGATGCCCATAGTGGCCAAAGAGGTCATTGCAGGGGCCTGCTGGACGCCTGCAGTGAGGGAGGGGAACCAGAAAGGTTATAGTTAGAGGTGAAGGGAGCACTATGGGGGCCTGCTGGACGCCCATAGTGGCCAAAGAGATCACTGCAGGGGCCTGCTGGACGCCTGCAGTGATGAGGGGGTGTAACCAGAAAGGTTACAGATGCATATTATACAACAGTGGCGGGTGTCGAAACCCCCAGGATAGATCGCGGGAGCAGCCGCTCCTAACTGTAAAAACAATCTCTAGAAACAAATGCTCAAAACTGCTGAAGCGCAGAAAGAAAAGCATTTCACAGAGAAAGGATCACTATGAGGGCCTGCTGGACGCCCATAGTGGCCAAAGAGGTCACTGCAGGGGCCTGCTGGACGCCTGCAGTGAGGGGAGGTAACCTGAAAGGTTATAGTTGGAGCCAGAATGCTCAGGAACTGCTAAATGAGCCTTTGATTGACAGGTGCGATGGTCCTGCTTTCGGATTTTTCCGGTAGTAGAAGCGCTTCGTGGAGATGCAGTCGGTGCGGGCGAGGTGTTTCAAGTCCGCTTATAATACGCGGAAATTGGGCTAGCTTCTTGAGTCGCGGGTTGGAATTTGTAAAATACCCATACTGACATGGGTTGGGCTTGTTTTGTCGTTACACTTGGCAACACTGGGTAAAGCAACGATCAGTGCTGACGTCATAGCGCCTGCGACGGGAAGGATGAAATAAAGTAAACAAATTCTCCTTACGTGCTGTAGATTTGAATGGGATGTTGTTGCTACGAAGATAAAGCTGGATCCGGGAGATCGTCCAGTCTCTGATTTCAGGAGTTGCGGAGGAACAGTGGCCAGGCGGGAGCCACAGCAGACAGGAGAAGCTGACATCTGGGCAGAGAAGTTTGGAGTGGTAATACCGCCGACCAAAGTTGTGGTGGAGTTGGCCCGGGAAGGGCTGGTTGAACTGGTTGCGTGGATCTCGGCTCCGGGGAAACAGCAAACAGATCGTCATCCGTCGAAACGGAATAATCCAGAATGCAGACCATGATGCGTGCATGTACGATGAAATCAAAACGCAACTGAGAGATAAGTGAAGAGGGTATTTATAGTGCTAACAATTTAAATTAGCTAATGTGTAAATTGAATGATTCAATTTGGTGATGCGGAGATTGGTGTCTGACCCTCCTCCCGAACTTTAATTATAAATTTCATTTAATGTACAGGGTGATCAGGAGCACTGTTGTGGGGAAGTATTCTCCACAGAGTTAACTAGACAGGCAACAACATCACAGGTTATAGAGAGTCAGCTACTTTTGTGTTATAGTACATTTTTCACATTTTGTTCTAGTAAACACAAAAGCTGAAGTCCGGTTCCACATACAAACAGCTGATTGGATTCCTGAAGATGTGCGACAAAAGATTATTTCTCAGGTAACTTCAATACTAAGATTACATATTCACTTGAGCTGACTGCTAATAACATTGAAGAAATGTCAAAGTTAACTAACAGCTGGTGTGTAAAGGGTAAATATTTTAACTTGTAACTGAAATGAAAGCTTAACAAAAAACACCTCTATGAATCTGTGCTATACGATGAAAACATGAATAAAGTCAGACATTGGTCTAATTAGTTTGTTATAAGGCTATGATTTTGATGCAGTACTTTTTAGTTCGTTTTACTGGCAAGGTGCGGCAAAAAAACAAGAATTCACGGAAAGTTGTCCAAATGTAGGTTTAGCTACATCAACATACACAAGAGCATTTAAATAGTACACCAGAACCAATAATATAAAGACTTGCTTTTGACTGCTGGCAAGTTTAAATGTTACTTTAGAGTGAACCAGGATTTCGAGTTTTCCACGATTCGGAAATAGAATGTTGTAAAAAGAGCCCCTAAGTTGGAAAACTTCTGTTCTCCGATGCATTGTTGTTCTTTCTTTACAGAAAACAGCTCTCACAATTGTTTTTCTTTTAGCTGTCACCCATTTACATACTTGCTCGCTCAGTTATCTCATTCGCTGACCTACACAGCTACACATAAATGCTGCGTGAATACACAACCAAACAATTTACAGACACTCGCAGATTAGTATTTTCAGTACATTTTTTAAAGGAAATAAAGGAAGCGCCTCATCAAATGTGTTTCACATCCATTTTCAGGCGTCCAAGACTACATTCAAATTCACGATTTTCAGGATTTCCATGACCTCTGTGACAAAATCGTAGCCTTAGTTTTACTTACAAAAAAATACCATGAATTGCATACATCAGGGGATAGCAGCGTGACATAGTACACAGCTGCGTGACACTGGAACATTTACAAAATTGAGGAGGTGTGTGAACTTTTTTTTTTGTAAGTAAATAAATATCAGGGACTTTAATATGTTCTACTGTTTTGAGCACTACATGTAATAGGTCAGGCCTCAGAACTGGCTGTTAAAACCCTGTTAGTTATGTTTTTATTGATTTATTTTGCATCTCAGCATACAAACCGAATAAACAGAAGTGGGGAGCTGATCGTCACCTCGGAAGTGAGCCGGTACCAGATGCGCAATCTGTCTGACTGTTTGCAGAAGATCCGAGACATGATCGCTGCTGCCAGCGTGAAACACAAGCAGCCTTCCCAAGAAGACGTGGCTCTCCGACGCTACAGGTAATCTTCCTGTGACACCAGGATCTGATCAGGGCTGCCAAGAGCTCATTTAAAACTGGGATCATTACCTTGTACCACGACACAGCAATGCACTAGCCCTCAATTATACTATTTCAGATGCTGATCCTTCCCGTAGCAAACAATCTAACCGCACTCTGCTCTAAGAGGGTTGTGATATTGGCGTCACTTCTTGGATTTTGGATGATAACAGATATTAGCTTCATGCTCATTTTCCCATATCCAGTTGTCTTCATGTTTACAAACTATTTGATCAGAGATGCCGTAACCTTACAATTTGCCTCCAGAGCAAATTAACATTGTTTCTCTTTTCAGGATAGACAAAATGAACCGAGAACGCCTGCAGCAAAAGAAAATGCACACTGCAGTGAAGCGAAGCCGACGCGAGGAGTTTGATTGAAGGTGATGCCAGGATATGAAGGCTGGCTGCATTGAAGCAATCTGTAAAGAATAAATGAATGACTTGTACAAAGTGTTGTTTTTTCCTCGTTTATTTTAATTTGTCGGCTGGTTTTGCTGGGTTGGGTAATTGGAAGTTATGAATAGTTTTCTAAATAGTTACTCGGATGTACCACATGTGTAAGAGTTGATCAGTTGAAAGAGGCATGATCAGTATGACTCTAAAATACTGGCTGGCACAGTGGACTGTAAATTAACATCTTAAAATACATCTGCACATTGCTGTGTGTTTACAATGGTTGTGGTGTTGGAAAGTTAGGTTACTTGTTTGCTGAGCAGTGTCAAAGTAGCCTCCTGACATGGTAATGGTAAACTGAGTGCGTGTTTCACATTTTTTTAATGCGTACAAAAGGCAGATAAGCAGCTTCTCTGGACCGCTGGTTTTCGTTCTCAAAGGGATTTATTTTAGCAAAGGGAAATTGGAAGTGTACATTAAAGCTCAACCACGCCTTCACCAATACCCAAGATTACCATATAACTCCATGTGAAACTCAAAATGGAGTGAGGTAACCAGTGGTGTACCACAGGGATCAGTATTAAGTCCTCTGCTATTCCTGATCTACATTAATGATTTAGATTCTGGTATAGTAAGCAAACAAAAAGTTAAATTTGCAGACGACACAAAAATAGGAGGAGTGGCAAACACTGTTGAAGCAGCAAAGGTCATTCAAAATGATCTAGACAGCATTCAGAATTGGGCAGACACATGGCAAATGAAATTTAATAGAGAAAAGTGTAAAGTATTGCATGCGGGCAATAAAAATGTGCATTATAAATATCATATGGGAGATAGTGAAATTGAAGAAGGGAACTATGAAAAAGACCTAGGAGTTTATGTTGACTCAGAAATGTCTTCATCTAGACAATGTGGGGAAGCTATAAAAAAGGCTAACAAGATGCTCGGATATATTGTGAGAAGTGTTGAATTTAAATCAAGGGAAGTAATGTTAAAACTCTGCAATGCATTAGTAAGACCTCACCTAGAATATTGTGTTCAGTTCTGGTCACCTCGTTACAAAAATGATATTGCTGCTCTAGAAAGAGTGCAAAGAAGAGCAACCAAAATTATCCCGGGTTTAAAAGGCATGTCGTATGCAGACAGGCTAAAAGAATTGAATCTATACAGTCTTGAACAAAGAAGACTACGCGGCGATCTGATTCAAACATTCAAAATCCTAAAAGGTATAGACAATGTCAACCCAGGGGACTTATTTGACCTGAAAAAAGAAACAAGGACCAGGGCTCACAAATGGAGATGAGATAAAGGGGCATTCAGAACAGAAAATAGGACGCGCATTTTTTACACAGAGAATTGTGAGGGTGTGGCACAAACTCCCCTGTAATGTTGTTGAAGCTGACACCCTGGGATGCTTCAAGAAGCTGCTTGATGAGATTCTGGGATCATTAAGCTACTAACAACCAAACGAGCAAGATGGGCTGAATGGCCTCCTCTCGTTTGTAAACTTTCTTATGTTCTTATGTTCTTATAGAAACGTCAGCTCGATGAAACACTTTTTAATATCTTAAGAATAATAATGCTAAAATGATTGTCCTACGGGGATTTGAACTCAGATCACAGGATTGAAAGTCATGAGTGATAACCATTACACCATGGAAACCATATTTATGTGTCGGCCACTTAACTGTAATAAATACATCATTTTATTATTATTCTATTTTTTGTAAGCGTTTCTACTGCTGCTGTTTTAATTTGATACGTTTAGGTTATATTTTAGACAATTTGGTGGATTCTTGATCTCCTTAGTTCGATCTAGGCAGCGGTGAAGAACTTCAGATATTTTCCACAAGGGGGCGATACACCATGGCAGCGGCTAACCACAGTAGTATTGGTGTGAACCAAGCAGAAACTTAATATTTTTAAAAGCGTGAATATGAATTTACAGAAAAGAACTTTTCCAAAATATATAAATGAAAAAAGATAAATTGGTTGGCCAAGAAATAAACTATGGTATGCATTCTCTAGATTGTGGAACATTCATAGAAATAAACTTCCTGCTGATTTCCAAATTTCCTGAAGGAATCAGAGCCAGACAGAAGCACCTGCCATCAACCAAGTGCCTGAATCAGCTCCCTGCACACTGTATTACATTCCTCCATTTCCCAGCCTGGGTCAGCTCTCTGCACACTGTACTGCATTCCTCCATATCCCTGCCTGAGTCAACTCTGTGCACACTGTACTGCATTCCTCCATATCCCTGCCTGAATCAGTTCTCTGCACACTGTACTGCATTCCTCCATATCCCTGCCTGAATCAGCTCACTGCACACTGTACTGCATTTCTCCATATGCCTGCCTGAGTCAGCACTGCACACTGTACTGCATTCCTCAATATCCCTGCCTGAATCAGCTCTGCACACTGTACTGCATTCCTCCATATCCCTACCTGAATCAGCTCTTCACATTTTACTGCATTCCTCCATATCCCTCCCCGAATCAGCTCTTCACATTTTACTGCATTCCTCCATATCCCTGAATGAATCAGCTCTGCACACTGTACTGCATTCCTCCATATCCCTGTCTGAATCCGCTCTCTGCACACTGTACTGCATTCCTTCATATCCCTGCCTGAATCAGATATTTGCACACTGTACTGCATTCCTCCATATCCCTGTCTGAATCCGCTCTCTGCACACTGTACTGCATTCCTCCATATCCCTGTCTGAATCAGATCTCTGCACACGGTACTGCATTCCTCCATATCCCTGTATGAATCAGCTCTCTGCACACTGTACTGGATTCCTCCATATCCCTGCTTGAATCAGCTCTCTGCACACTGTACTGCATTTCTCCATATCCCTGCCTGAATCCGCTCTCTGCTCACTGTACTGCCTTCCTCCATATCCCTGCATGAATCAGCTCTCTGTACACGGTAATGCATTCCTTCATATCCCTGCCTGAATCAGCTCTCTGCACACTGTACTGCATTCCTCCATATCCCTGCCTGAATCCGCTCTCTACTCACTGTACTGCCTTCCTCCATATCCCTGCATGAATCAGCTCTCTGTACACGGTAATGCATTCCTTCATATCCCTGTCTGAATCAGCTCTCTGCACACGGTACTGCATTCCTCCATATCCCTGTCTGAATCAGCTCTCTGCACACTGTACTGCATTCCACCATATTGCTTCCTAAAACAGCTCTGCACACTGTACTGCATTCCTCCATGTCCCCGCCTGAATCAGCTCTCTGCACATTGTACTGCATTCCTCCATATCGCTGCCTGAATCAGCTCTGCACTGTACTGTATTCCTCTATTTTCCTGCCTGAATCAGCTCTGCACACAGTACTGCATTCCTCCATATCCCTGCC